>NW_028261268.1:0-189345 GCF_057802395.1 Ceratotherium simum simum
ATAGCCATTCTAACAGGTGTAAAAAATTGATATCTCACTGTCGTTTTGATTTGCATTTCCCTAACTGATTAGATGATGTTGAACATCTTTCCATGTACCTATTGTGTATCTGTATATCTTCTTTGGGAAAAATGTCGAGTTCATATTCTCTGCCCATTTCTTTGATTGGGTTGTTTGTTTTTTTGTGTTGAGTTGTGTGAGTTCTTTTTATAAATTTTGGAGATTAGCTCTTGTCAGATATATGATTTGTACACATATTTCTCCCAGCTGGTGGGCTGTTCTTTTTCATTTTCGTCCTGGTTTGCTTTGCCTTGCAAGAAGCTCTTTTTAGTCTGATGAAGTCCCATTTATTTACTTTTTCTTTTTGTTTCCCTTGTCTGTGTGAACATGGGATTTAAAAAAGATCCTTCTAAGAACTTATGTAATCAAAAGGTCTTAATACCTATATTTTCTTCTAGAGTTTTATGGTTTCACATCCTAACTTCAACTCTTTAATCCATTACAGGGTTCATTTTTTTGTATGGAAAAAGATAGTGGTCTACTTTTATTCGTTTAACTTGTACATTTCTCCAGTTTTCCCCAATACCAGTTGTTGAAGTGAAGCTTTCTTTTCTCCGTTGTATGTTCCTCGGCTCCTCTCTCGAAGATTAGCTGCCTGTAGTTGTATGGTTTTCCTTTCTTATTACTTTCAATTTTGTTCCACTGGACCTGTGTGTCTGTTTCTTGTGTCAGTACCATACTGTTTTTATTACTATACATTTGTAGTGTAGTTTTTAATTCAGGGATTATGATGCCTCAAGCTTTATTCTTTTTCAAAAAGAACACTTCCACTTTTTTGAGAATCTTTATTACTTCCGATATAGATTTTAGGATTCACTTTATTCTAGTTCCATGAAGAATGTTACATCGAGTATCTGATTAGGATTACGTAGAATCTATGAAATTACTTTGCAGGTAGTCTGTGAGACATTATAACTATGTTTATTTTTTTCTAAAATCTATGGTGCATGTGGAATATCTTTCCATTTCTTTATGTCATCATCAATTTACTTTAATAGTAATAAATGTCTTATAGTGGTTTTTCATTCCTCATTTTGTTAATGTGGTGTATCACATTGAGATTTTGCGTGTTGAACCAACCCCTGCATATTTGATATATAGGGTCCCACTTGATCATAGTATATCATCCTTTTAATGTATTGCTTGTATTTGGTTTTGCCAATATTTTTTGAGGATTTGCATCTATATTCAATCAAAGCGATATTGTTGGCCTCATCAATTTTCCTTCTTTAACTTCTTATCTTTGGGATCAGGATGATGTTGGCCTTCTAAAATGTGTTGGGAATTGTTTCATCTTGCTTGATTTTTAGAGATAGTTTGAGAATCCCATAGGTATCATATCTTCTTTGAATGTTTGGTGGCATTAACCAGAGAAGCCATCTGGTCCTGGACTTTTATATTTTGGGGAGGTTTTTGTTTACTGTTTCAGTTTCTTTATTTGTGATTAAGGTCTATTCAGATTCTCTTATTTCTTCTTGATTCACTTGTGGGAGGTATGAGTCCTATGAATTTATCCATTTCTTGTAGATTGTCAATAGTGTTGTTTGGCATATAGTTTTTAGTGAAGGGTTCTCTTGCATGCTCCTTTGCACACAATTATTTCTACGCAGGTATTTGTTTATAATTTCTCCTAGCATTCGCTCCTAATTTTATTTATTTGAGTCTTTTTCTTATTTTCTGCAGTGACTCAGGTAAGGAGTTTGTCAATTTTGTTTATCTTCTCACAAAGAAACCAGTTAGTAATTTTTCCGATGTCTTTTACTACCGTTTTTGTTCATTTCAATTTTGTTTATTTCTGCTCTAATTTTTATTATTTCCCTCCTTGCATCTTCCTACTTTGGGCTTTGTTTTTTCATCTTTTTACAGTTCTATTAGGTGTGGTTTAAGATTCTTTGTTGTGATTTTCTTGCTTGTTAGGGTGTTCTTGTGTATTGCTATGAATTTCCCTCTTTTACGACCTCTTCTTGTTGCATCCCATATGAGAGTTGGTGTGGTGTATTTTCGATTTTCACCTGTTTGTCTCCAGATATTTTTAAATTTCTCCTTTGATTTTCCAATGATCCATTGGTTGTTCAGTAGCATTATGCTTTTTTAAGTCTCCACATCTTTGTCATTTTCTCAGCTTTTTCTTGTAGTTCATTTCTCAGTTTCCCTAGCATTATGGTGAGAAAAAGATGTTTGATGTGATGTCCAATCTTCTTATTTATTGAGGGCTTTTGCCTTGTTTTTAATACATATGGTCTATTTTTGAGAATGTTCATGTGCACTTGAGAAGAATGTGCATTCTGCTGTTTTTGGATGGAGTGTTCTATGTATATCTATTAAGTCCATCTGGTCTAGTTTTTCATTGAATTCCACTATTTCCTTGTTGACTTTCTGTCTGGATGATGTATCCATTAATGTAAGCGGCGTTTCAAGGTCCCCTACTATTGTTGTGTTCATATTAATGTCTCCTTTTAGGTCTGTTAAAAGTTGCTTTACTTACTCTACTGCTAGTGTGTCAGATGCATATATATTTATAAGACTCATGTCTTCTTTGTGGAGTGTCCCTAGGTTGCTGCAGTTGTGGGAAGGAAAAGATTCCCCTTCCCTCCTTCCACTATCTCCTGGAAGTTTCAGCACCTCCACCTTCAGGTGTATGGCTGAGTGGCTGTCTCAGACATTTATTGTGTTGTGTGCATGTCCTCTGCTGGTCTATGAATATCCTTTTCATTGTATCTTAGGGAGAGAGAGTCTAGGGAAGAGCTCACTTTGCCATGATGCTGACATCACCCATTTTTCAAGGCTACTTTTACTTTTAAATATGAGCCTGCAAGTAGTGTAGATCTGGGCTGCAAATCTACAAGATGTCATGCACAAGAGTACCTTAATGTGACCATAGCCTGTAAGGTACCTTTCAGGCAAACAATCTCAGACATCACAGAACAAGAAAGGCTCATGGGCCAAATAAATACACTTAAATTGAACAGTTAATTAAATCAATTTAAACCACATTGCACTATTCAGGGAAGGAAATGGAATAGCTCTCAGACTTGGATGGGATGCGATAGGTTGTCACACTTAGGATAAGTTGCAAGTGAGTGAAAGGATCACTTGAATCCTGAAGTATGCAATCATCATATGGCCTGCCTCTCTCTGCTGCATAACCCTTTCCTGATGATGGTGTGGTTTCTAGGACCAGACTTGAGGTTTGAGTAAAAGGGACCAACAGACAGAAGGTTCTTGTGGCCAGCATGCACATTTTCTTTATTGGGGAGATAAAAGGAGCATGTAAGCCTGACCACAGCTGCAGCTTTCTAATTAACCTTACGAGCAGCTATGGATTTTATTTGAGTTTCTTAGGCAGAGGGCCAGAAAAAGTGTCACCAATGGGTGGGGAACTTAACACCTCATGAACGTTGAATATCTATGTGCATCATGTATCTTTGGAGTATTATATTTAGTGTCTACTTGGTTCTTTCATCCTTTCCTATTTTTTCCCACACATATGCTCTACTTTCTCTATCTATACTTAACATGTCTCATATGTTACCAACTTACTTATACATACTTAATACATCGTATGTGTTCCACCTATGACTTACAAGCTACTTAGTTTCATTTATCTTCCTTGTTTGTTTCTCTTCATTTGTATAGCAGATTTGAATATTCTTAAATAATACAGCAAATGCAAATTATACGAGAGATGGTTTAAGCTTTTGAACTCTTAGGTAGGATTATTCTTTTTCTCCTCTGCTTAAGTGCAAGGTTCAAAGACAATTCTTGGGTGGTTTAAACTGAAGATATATTCCTTTGGGATTTCAACTCTTTATGGCTTGTCTTCTATTTAGAATCTTGGGTGGAATTCATTATTCAGCCTACTACATCAATTAAGGGAAAAACTGACTTCAGAGCCTCAAGTACCCATCCACTTTCCCACCTTTACTTAACCCTCAGCCTGAGTATGAATTTGTTTCTTTCCAGTCCATAAATTTGTTGAAGCACATTTAAATTTTTCTTTATTCGTCATTTTACTATTTCACCAGTAAGATAGTTCTGGTATCTAATCCACCACTTTGCTGAAGCAGAAGTCTTCCTTTTAGATATCTTTCAATGGATTGCCATGAAATAATAATAATAATTATTAGATATGTGGTAGGGAAGGAAAAGAAACAAAACAAATAAAAACTTCAATTAAACAACGTCATCTCTGGGTATATTCCAATTCTGCTTTTTCTCTTTAAGGTATATGCACATGAGACCTCGTTATCTCTGTCACAGAAATTCAGTTCTTCTCCTTTTTAATCTCTCACTTTCACTGAAAAAAATTAACATAAGAAAGCGGGTTTGCTATATATCATGATCCCTCAGCAATACTGCAAGGTGATTTTGCCTCCTGACCAAAAATTCCCAGTGTGGAATAAGATGGAAGATTGTGGGTGTGATCAAGAGGCTGTTATTCTATTTAACAGGCTAAGAACAAAGGAAAGTCTTTTAGTGATGAAGTCATGATTAACATTTCCATATTCCAGATCTTTAGGCAACACACTTAAAAAGATGATGATTTATGTTATTGTAAGCTTCATAATTCAACAGTGGACCACATGTTTTTTCTGTTCTATAGTAATTCTCCAATAAAGAGTTTGCCTTATGGGAAAGAAGAATGTACATTTTTAAGCTCAACAAGAATAGAAAATACTTCTTGCCTTAAAACTTATAATTGTCTCTGTGAGAAGAGATTTGATTGTGTTTCCACTGCCTGCTTCAAGTAGACACAGAAGAAAAGGTGAAATGGAATTTTGTCATTTTGTTTTTTTGTTTCCTGTGATAATTTGTGATTATTCACAATTAATCTTTTTAACAGCAGGACTTATTCCATTGTGGAAAAAGAGATGAGTTGGAAGAGGAAGAAAATGCTCTTTTGGGCTCTGATATAAGAGATCAGATGCTGGCTATCTTCCTGGGGAAGAGGGGAAGATTTTGTTTTTGGAAATCAGTTACCCCTCTCTTTAATGGCCCTGAGAAAGTGTCTCTTCTTCATTCCCTGAACTACCCACAGAGCCAATCAGAGAACTCTGGATCTGTTCCTTACCCATATGGTAAATCATTTCCATAGCCTTAGGCTTGGGGTGATAGCACAATTAAGAACTAAAAAATAGGTATCCTGCCAGTCCCCCATCTAGATGCTTACCTCACATTTAATTTTTATTATTTTTTTTGATTTTAAACTTATTGAAAAGTTGAAACAATAGTAGCAGGAACTCTTATATAACCTTTGCCCATAGTTACCATTTGTTTATATTTTGCTCTAGCTGCTCTTTACAGTTCTCTTTCTCTCTCCATACTGATCCGTTTGATTATATATTCGGGACATTACATCCCTTTGTCTAAATATTTTACAAGAACAAGGACTTTGTCTTGTATAAACATAGTACTATTGTCAAAATCAAGAAATTTTGCATTTCTGCAGTACTATGATTTATCTATAATCCGTATTCAAATTTTGTCATCTGTTTCGACAAAGTCATTTATAGGTGATTTTCCTCCATGTTCAGGATCATGCAATACAATTAGTTGTGAAGTCACTTTAGTCTCCTTTAATCTGGGACAGTTCTTCAGGATTTTTTGTCTTTCTTGACCTGAACATTTTAAAAATCAACTTTAGAGTTATACTTTCATGCAATAAAATGCATCTACTTTAAATCATGAGATCAATGTGTTTTTAACAAATGGATACACCTCTTAAATACCATCAAATCAAGACATACAACACTGTCATCACCTCCAAAGTTCTTTTCTGCCCCTCCCCGCCCACCTGGCCCCAGTATACCAGTGATATGCTTTCTGTCACTATAAATAAGTGTTGCCTATTGTAGAATTTCATACATCAAGTGCTCTTTTGAATCTGCCTTCTTTTTGCTCAGCATGTTTTTGAAATTAATTCATGTTCTTTTGTGTATCATTAGTTCATTCTTTTTGTTAGTAAGTTGTATTCCATTGTATGGACATACCATAATTTGTTCATCCACCTATGGACATTTGATGTGTTTCCAATTTTTGGCTACTATGAATAAACTTGCCATGAACATTTATGTGCCAATCTCTGTGTGGACATGTGTTGTCATTTCTTTTTATTAAATATCTAGGAATTTGATTGTTGAATCCTACGGTAAGTGCCTGTTTAATTTTATAAGAAACTTCTAGTTTGTTTTCCAATGTTGTTGTGGCATTGTGTTTTCCCAGTAGCAACATATGAGAATTCCAGTTGACTCATATCATTGCCGAGACTTGATATTCTCAGTCTTTTTGATTTTAGCCATTATGGTGGGTGTGTAATGGTATCTCACTGTGGTTTTTAATTTGCATTTCCCTGAAGACTAATGATATTGAGCATCTTTTCAAGTGTTTATTGGCCATTTTTATATATTCTTTTATGAAGTGTCTGTTCAATCATTTGCCCATTGAACTGTCTGTTCTGTCTTTTTAAAAATTGGGTTTGTCTGTTTTATTATGGAGTCATAAGAGTTCTTTATATAACTTGGGAACAAATCCCTTGTTAGATATATGTACTGCAGATACTTTCTCCCAGTCTATGTCTTCCCTTTCCATTTTCTTTACTTTTTTTTTTTTTTTTTTTTTTTGTGAGGAAGTTCAGCCCTGAGCTAACATCCATGCCAGTCTTCCTCTTTTTGCCGAGGAAGACTGGCCCTGGGCTAACATCCGTGCCCATCTTCCTCTACTCTTTTGTATGGGACACCGCCACAGCATGGCCTGACAAGCAGTACATCGGTGCGCACCTGGGATCCTTACACAGTCTGCCAGCAGTGGAGTGTGCACACTTAACCTCTACTCCATGGGGCAGCCCCTCACTTTCCATTTTCTTAATGGTGTCTTTCAGGAAGCAGAAATTTTAAAATTTTGATGAAGCACAATTTATCATTTTTTTCTTTTTATTTTGTACCTTTTATGTCCTCTCTAAGAAATGTTTGCCTACATCAAGATCATAGAGATTTTTCTCATGTGATTTCTTCTAGAAGTTTTATAGTTTTACCTTACATGTTTAGCCTATACCCATTTCAAATTAATTTTTGTGTATTAGAAAAGGTTTGAGGCTCACTATAATTTCATATAGATATGCCATTTTTTTTGCATTATTTGTTGAAAAGACTTCCCTATTCTCTATTGAATTACTCAGGTGACTTTGTAGAAAATTAAAGGACCATACCTGTGTGGGTCTATTTTTGTATTCTCTGTTTTGTCTCAGTGATCTCTATGCATATCCCCGCAGTAATAATGCACTGTCTCCATTATGTAGGTGTATAGTGAGCCTTGGAGTCAAATGCGCTAATCTTCCAAATTTGTTCTTTTTCAAAATATATTGGTTATTCTGGGATTTTGTATTTTCTCAACATTTCTTCAAAAATACTTGATGAGATTTTGCCTTGGACAGCAGTGAATCTGTAGTTTAACTTGGGAGAATTGCTCTCTTAACAATTTTGAGTGTTAGACTTCATGAATATGATTTCTCTCTCTCCATTTAGTTAGGTCTTTTTAACATTCTCTCAGCAATATGACACATTTCAGGATATAGGTCTCATATGTATTTTGTTAAATTCTTATTTTTGATGCTCTTATAAATGGCATTTGACATTTTCAAGTGTTGATATTAGTTTATAGAAATGAAATTTTTTGTAAATTTACCTCGTTCTATCACCTTCCTAAATTTACTTATTTCCTGTAGATTTTTTTCCTTTTGTATTCCTCAGAATCTTCCTTTTCTGTGTACATAATCATGTCCTATGAGAATATAGAAAGTTTTATTTATCCTTTTCATTCATTGTATCTCTTGCTTTATTGTACTGGTTAGGACCTCTGTTTGGGGAGGAGTGATGACAGTAGGCATCCTTGCCTTTTTCCAGTCTTACAAAGAGAAGTGTGTAGTCTTTTACTATGATGTGTGAGGTCAGCTGTAGATTTTTTGTAGATCCTCTTTATCATTTTGAGGCAATTCCCTTCTATTATTGATTGAGACTTTCATCATGAATGGGAGTTGATTTCTGTTATATGATTTTCTGCATCAATTAAGATGATTCTATAGATTTCCTCTTTTAGTCACTTAATACGGTATATTCCTTTGATTGGTTTGAATGTTAAACACAACTTATACTTCTTGGATAAATGCCACTTGGTCATGCTGTATTTATCCTACTTTTGTATACATTGCTACATTTGCGTCGGTAATATTTTGTTAAGGAATTTTGTGTTTATATTCATAATTGATATTGGTCTGTTATTTTCTTTTTTAAAATGTCTTTTTATGTTTATGGCATTGGAGAAATACAGGCCTTATATAGTCATGTGGCATTTTTTTAATATCTATCTCTTTTGGGGTGATAGGATTTATATTTTCATTCCTTAAATGTTAAATCAAAATTTTTTTAAAATTTTTTGTTTATTGCAGTAACATTGGTTTATAACATTGTAAAAATTTCAGGTGTACATCATTGTGCTTCTATTTCTGCATGGACTACATCATGTTCACCACCAAAATACTAATTACAACCCATCACCACACACATGTACCGAATTATCCCTTTCACCCTCCTCCTCCCCTTCCCTCTGGTAACCACCAATCCAATCTCTGTCACTATGTGTTTGTTTATTGTTGTTATTATCTACTACTTAATGAAGGAAATCATACGGTATTTGACCTTCTCCCTCTGACTTATTTCACTTTGCATTATACCCTCAATGTCCATCCATGTTGTCACAAATGGCTGGATTTCGTCGTTTCTTATGGCTGAGTAGTATTCCATTGTGTATATATACCACAGCTTCTTTATCCATTCGTCCCTTGATGGGCACTTAGGTTGCTTCCAAGTCTTGGCTATCGTGAATAAGGCTGCAATGAACACAGGGGTGCATGTACCTTTGCAAATTGGTGTTTCCAAGTTCTTTGGATAAATACCCAACAGTGGAATAGCTGGATCACATGGTAGTTCTATCGTTGATTTTTTGAGGAATCTCCAAACTGTTTTCCATAGTGGCTGCACCAGTTTGCACTCCCACCAGCAGTGTATGAGAGTTCCTTTCTCTCCACATCCTCTCCAACACATGTTGTTTCCTGTCTTGTTAATTATAGCCATTCTGACGGGCGTGAGGTGATATCTCATTGTAGTTTTGATTTGCATTTCCCTGATAGTTAGCGATTTTGAAAATCTTTTCATGTGTCTGTTGGCCATCTGTATATCTTCTTTGGAGAAATGTCTGTTCAGGTCTTTTGCCCATTTTTAATTGGGTTGGTAGTTTTTGTTGTTGAGATGCATGAGTTCTTTATATATTTTGGAGATTAAGCCCTTATCAGATGTATGGTTTGCAAATATCTTCTCCCAATTGTTAGGTTGTCTTTTCGTTTTGTTGATGGTTTCCTTTGCTGGGCAGAAGCTTTTTAGTTTGATGTAGTCCCATTTGTTTATTTTTTCTATTGTTTCTCTTTCCCGGCCAGATGTGGTGTTTGAAAAAGATGTTGCTAACACGGAGGTCGAACAGCGTCCTGCCTATGTTTTCTTTTAGAAGTTTCCGAGTTCCAGGTCTTACATTCAAGTCTTTAATCCATTTGGAGTTAATTTTTGTGTATGGTGTAAGGTAAGGGTCTACTTTCATTCTTTTGCATATGGCTATCCAGTTTTCCCAACACCATTTGTTGAAGAGACTTTCTTTTCCCCATTGTATGTTCTTGGCTCCTTTGTCAAAGATTAGCTGTCCATAGATGTGTGGAGTTTATTTGGGGTTTTCGATTCTAGTCCATTGATCTGTGTGTCTGTTTTTGTGCCAGTACCATGCTGTTTGGTTACTATAGCTTTGTAGTATATTTTGAAATCAGGGAGTGTGATACCTCCAGCTTTCTTCTTTTTTCTCAGGATTCCTTTAGCTATTCGGGGTCTTTTGTTGTTCCATATAAATTTTAGGATTCTTTGTTCTATTTCTGTGAAAAATGTTGTTGGAACTTTGATAGGGATTGCATTGAATCTATAGATGGCTTTAGGAAGTATGGACATCTTAACTATGTTAATTCTTCCAATCCAAGAGCACGGAATATCTTTCCATTTCTTTGTGTCTTCTTCAATTTTTTTCAGAAATGTTTTATAGTTTTTGGTGTACAGATCTTTCACCTCTTTGGTTAAGTTTATTCCTATGTATTTTATTCTTTTTGTTGCAATTGTAAATGGGATGGTATTCTTAATTTCTCTTTCTGCTACTTCGTTGTTAGTGTACAGAAATGCAACTGATTTTTGTATGTTGATTTTGTATCCTGCAACTTTACCATATTCGTTTATTACTTCTAAAAGTTTTCTGGTGGATTCTTTAGGGTTTTCTATATATAATATCATGTCATCTGCAAATAGTGACAGTTTCACTTCTCCCTTTCCAATTTGGATCCTTTTTATTTCTTTCTCTTGCCTGATTGCTCTGGCTAGGACTTCCAATACTATGTTAAATAGGAGTGGTGACAGTGGGCATCCTTGTCTGGTTCCTGTTCTTAGAGGGATAGCTTTCAGTTTTTCACCATTGAGGATGATACAGGCCTTATATAGTCATGTGGCATTTTTTTAATATCTATCTCTTTTGGGGTGATAGGATTTATATTTTCATTCCTTAAATGTTAAATCAAGTTTACTAGTGAAATAATCTAGGTCTGAATTTTGTTTGGGAGAAGGTATTCTATTAGGAATACCATTTCTTTAATAGACTTAGGGCTATTTAGACCTTTTGTTTCTTGTCAATTTAGATAATTTTTATCTTTCAAGAAATTTGTCCATTTTGTTTAAATTGTCAAATTTACTGACATATTATTTTCCAAGTTGTATTAGTTTCCTAGGGCTGCAGTAACAAAGGACTACAAATGTGATGGCTTAAAACAACCGAAATGTATTCCCTCACTGTTCTGGAAGACAGAAGTCCAACACCAAGGTGTCAGTATGCTTCCTCTGAGACTGTGTGGAAACTTCCCTTGCCTCTTCCTGGCTTCTGGTTGTGGCTGTCCATCCTTGCCATTACTTGGCTTGGAGGTGCATTCATCAATTTCTGCCTCTGTCATCACATGTCATTTTTACCTGTGTCTCTGTCTTTACATACTGTTTCTTCTTCTTATGAGGACCCTATTGGATTAGGGACCACTCTAGTGACCTCATCCTAAGTTGATTACATTTACAAGGACCCTATCTCCAAATAACGTCACATTCATAGGTGCCAGGGTTAGGACTTAAACGTATCTTTTTGGAAGACACAATTCAACCCATAACAATAATATTTCCTTATTATCTGTTTACTGTTCGTAGAACCTGTAATCGTGTCCTTTCTTTTATGATATTGTTTGTACTTCTAATATTGTGTTCTTGTCGTTTTCTTTCTTGATCAGTCTAGCTAGAGCTTTATATCAATTTTATTGATCTTGTCGATGAACTAGCTTTTTGTTTCATTGATTTTTTTTATGTTTGTCCATTTCCCATCTTATTTATTTCATCTTTTTTCTTTATGATTTCCTCTCTTCCACTTATTGTAACTGATTTTATTCCTGGCTTATTGAGTGAAAACTTACATATTCTCTGGTCAAACTAGATCTTTGCTTATATGAGATCAAAGTTAAACCTGGAAAGTTCATAATAAACGTTTTTATATCCTGATTCAACCATCTCCTATCACTGGGAAGTATACTGGACCTAGTTGATGTGCTTTCCCCGGTCTCTCAGCCCGTCTGTGTCACTCACCTGGATGCTTGCCCAGCTTCCTAGCCAGAGCAGCCACAGAAACGCTTGTTTTGTACCCATGGTTGTAAAACTAGCTTATCATGACCTGTACAATGGCCAGACTTTGGCATGGCCTCCATCATGTCCACCTTGGCAGGAACCACAGCAGATTGAGTGCCCAGATTGACCAAATCTCTCAGAGGCTGCAGCTTTCAGGGGTGGCCTGAAGGGTTCAGGTAATACAATCTAGAAATGCAGGGATATAAAGGCCGTCTATGGCAAGTTTTCACCAGAAAAAGACAAGACAGGAACGAGGCTGCCAATGAACTGCTAGCCCCCTCCTCCAACCTGATGGGCTCTTTATATACACAGTGTTTGTGTATGGGCTCCTTGAAGATGTTCCATGTGAATGAGTAAAAAACTGTTTTCTTATGAAGTTGTGGCCAGCTTCTGAAAATGTATCATCTTGTACTTCCTTTTCTTCCTTCCCTGACTAACTTCCTTTTCCTTTGACTCTCATTGTTGCTTCCTTGGTATTTTACTCCTTCCCCTCATTAAGTGTTATCACACTCAGGCTATGTTTTCCAAGAAACCCTGGGTTAAGATGGTGCCATCTAATGAAAGGCAGGATTGTAGACATTCAGAGTAGTTTGGAATGAGGGTTTGGTCCACATCATATAACCCCTCTCTGAATAATCACACATACCATTAGCCAGTGGTAAAGCCTGTAATGTCTACAATATAACAGAAGATATAATTCTATATGATATTCAATCCCTTCATTGGGATCCATACCATACCTAGAGAGGAGGTATAGGGACAGCTGGCCTCATGCCTGTCTTATGCTTGCTTTGGAAGTGAGAACTCAAATCTCTTCCCCCACAAAATGTTTAATTATTTTTACAACTACCATTGCATTGCCAAATGACTTACGGAATTTAAATTTAATCATGAATGATTGAAAATTATTTACAAAAATCTTGTCGAATGTAGAAATGCTGATAATATGTGCCCATCAGCTGCATATAGAAAGCAGATCTTCTGTGCCGCGAATAGATATCAGATGTCTAGAAGGTATTAAGTATGATGTTTTTATGTAAGGAAGAGAGATAAAGGAAAGCCCAAGTCTAGACCGCCGGACAGTGCACATTGTCTAAAGCTAAGAAGCTAAAACTCACAAGTGACCTCCTAAACTTAAGTAGTGCAGAAGGCGTAAGATAGAGGAGTTATTCAGAGACTGAACATCTGTGATGGGATATGTTCCTCAATGTAATTGAGTCCTAGCTCCCTATTATGCCTAGTATGGCAGAATTAGTTGTTGAGTAGTTGTATCAGTGCAATAGCCCAGAGACCCTAAGGTGAAGGAGGATGAAATGGAGGTAGTCCAACCAAATAAATCTTGTATGTAATGTAAAATAGAAAAGGAACACTTGGGAGGAGTTATCACACTAGATAAGGAATCCCAACCAGTAGAGACGTTAGCCTCATGTGGAAAAGGAATGGATAGTGGGAGTAGAAAGTGATAAATATCAACTTTGGCTTCATGACATCTTACAGAAGTGAAGATATGATGATAAGCATGTCATATGTGTATGTGAAAAGCACTTATACTTTTTTCTTCTGTTTCCGGTTCCATTTAGTATACAAGTGTTAATGGACTTTATCATTGCAATGCAGATTTCCAAACTATGAGGGGCCACATCTAGAGCTGATGGGGAGGACTGCATATGATTTGGAAGCCCGATATTTGAGGTAGATAGACACAATGACTAATCGGGCTTTGTGTCTCCCCTTGTTGGGGAGAAGGTAAGAGCCTCTTGCTTGGTATAGCAGACAGTTGCCTGATATTAGCTGAAAGCATGAAATTGTTACATAAATTGTGAATATGAACATAAGGATGGGAGTGAATGCTGAGGTGAGAGTATGCCACTCTGGGCCTGTTTGTGCTCAGCCTATACCTTGCTCATCCTCTGCGCATCTTCGCATTGCAGCAGGGTTAACCGCTCCAGGATGTGTTTCCCAGTGTCTCAACCAAACAAAGCCTGTGGAGAAATTTAAGTGTTGTCAGTGCCTTACAGGGAAGTATTATGAGGTAAAAGGGAAGTGAAGCAAGGAAGGATTGAAAACAAATATAAGGTGGTGCACACCTGAGCTGACCACTGCTCCATGAAGGGACAAAGATGGTCAAGAGGGGGATGTGGCCATAGAGAACATTGTAAGTGAAAATAGTCCAGGGAAGGGAGGAGTGGAGAGGAATTTATGGGTTAATGCCTTTCAATCTGTCTCCCACTGGTTATAGTTCATTCCAAGTGGAAACAAGTAAACTGCACTTCTAGCCTGTACAGCTGCTGGTGAATCAAGCTCTCATGTCCTGTGGTGTGATGCTTACCAGAGTCTGGAAATCGTGTTTGGAGCTAGAGAGTTCAGTTGTGTACTTCAGACAGGGGAATCATTCAGCCTCACCTGCAGGTGGTCATTGCAGGGACAACTGTGTAAAACAAGTGGTTAAGAACCCAAGAGACATGAAGCTGAGGCTGAGAATCTGAGACGGTGCAGAAAATGTGTTCCGTAAAACCAGGTTTCTGGATTCAAGTTGGGTTTTGTCACTAGGAGATGCTAACAGGAATTTGGAGGATGGGAGGAAGGGAGAAGCCAGGCTAGTTTTAACCCCTCTCTACTTTTGGTTGCATCTCTAGCAATGGCTGCGTCACACCTATGCTCCTCTGATTGAACAGATCTTCTGTGTTTCTAGCTTCTGTCTGTGGTCTTGGTTCCAGGAAAACTGCCTCCTTCTTTTGTGTCTAGTTCAGGGGGCAGTAGAGCTTCCTGGGATTGTTAAACTCTGTGTTTCCTTATAGACTCCCAAGCAGTTTCTTAGCCTCTTTGTCACATGCTTAATCAATTCCCCGAATTAAATTCCCTTTGTTGTAAACACTCAGAGAGGTTTCTGTCTTCCTTGCTAGATACACATATATTTTCTCATTTAATCATTATAACAATCATAGGAGGTAATATTATTATCCCCATTTTATAGAAGAGAAAATCAAGCCTTGTAAGATTATTCAATTAATTAATAGTTAGAGTTGGGTGTTTGAGCCCAGGCTGCCTGACTCTACTCTTGACAATGATATAGCTATGATCTTTATCTTTAGCTCAGATATCTCTGCATTATATTAATAGCCTGAGAATAATAGACATTCTCCTGGGTACAAAGGCAGATATATATAGGTTATTACAGGCACTTAAAAATGGCAGGTGCAATGCTTTAATGCAAGTAATTATTTAAAATAGGCCTTTCCGTGTGTTACATGAGAAGTAAGACCAAGTGGAGACACTAATTGAATCTGTTAAAAAAAAAAGTTGAACTTGATCCTGAGTTCATCCTCAATGGGTAGATGCTGACTCAGTTTGTCAAGAGAAGGATATTGGAAAACAATAATGTGGAATCGGGTAGTTTTCAGTTTTTCCTCTTATGATTTTAGCTGTCATGTCTTTGTCAGAATATCAAAGTAGAATACAGATATTTTACACAAAAATCTGTGAGATAATTCAGTTTTAGAAGTGGTTATTGTGTGTTTTGAATTCTCTCTGCCAAATGCTGGTTGTTTCACCCATTACTGGCTCTAGTCATGAGTTTTATTTGGCCCAATATGCTTTTTCCCTACCCGTTTCTACTGCTAAACTTATTTTTCTTTCAATAATCAGCTTAAATGTCACATCTTTGTACCGTTTGCTCACATTGCAGCCCAGTCAGAGTTAACTGCCCATTTTCCTGCTCTATGAAACTCCTTTGTCTTCTATTATGTCACTTTGGATTATATTAAGTAAATGTTCCTTCATCTGAGTTTCATTGAAAAATATTTTTTACATCCTCTTTCATAATTTGTATAAATTTTAAACAAGTTTATTTCCTTACTTAGTAGCAGTTTGCTTATGTCATTAAAGCAATACAAAATGAAACACATCAATGGTCTTTATCAGGGATATCTTAGAAGAGAAGTGAGCATTTTTAATAAAAGGAGAAGAAATTTCTTCTGTTGAATATTACGAAAACTATCTTTCAGTGGTAAAAAGTATAAGCAGAGGAGTGGTAGCTCTCAGACTTCATTTGAAGAATCTCTCAGAGTATTTATTGTGATAAAACCATCAGAGGAATTAAAGCTCTGGATGGTGTGTAGTTTAAGTGTCAAATAAACAAAATGTGCTTCAAAGATAAATAATGAGGGAATTGCAAGAGTTCATTTTTATTCAAGAAATATTTATTAAGCGACTACTCTGCATAGGAAACTGTGGTAAGTACTGAAAATTCAAAATGAATATGACATAGTTATTGCCTAAAATCTAGGCTACTTGGCAAAGCTGCAATCCTCAGAGAGCTGACAAGAGACCTAATAGGCTAGAGGCTTACAGCAATTGTAAGGCCCTGAGCCTAACAACCTGCCATGGTGGGGGCCTACTCACTTAAAAGAAATACTGCAACACAAATGTGGTATTAGAACTTGCAGCCAACTGTGCTGGGGCTCCCCACACCTGATAAAGAGACTGAAGGGCCCACAACAACTACAAGCAGCTGAGCATTACAACAGCTGTCCAGGAGCATAACTCGGCCTCCCTGGGCACCTACAGGGAAAGCAAACAGGCCACAACAGAAGGACACACGTAGCCCACATAGGGGTCACCCCTGGAACATTGAGAACTGAGGGAAGCACACTGGAAGCCTCCTAAGGCATCACTTGTATAAGGTCACCTATCCAAGAGCAGGAGACGTAGCTGACCTACCTAATACGTAGACACGAGCACAGGGAAAGAGGCAAAATGAGGAGGCAAAGGAATACATTCCAAGTAAGGGAAGAGGACAAAACCCCAGAAAAGGAACTAAGTGAAACAGAAATGAGCAACCTACCCGACAGAGAGTTCAAACTAAGAGTGTTAAGGATGCTCACTGATCTGGGGAGATGAATAGAGGAACTCAGTGAGAATGTCAACAAAGAAATGGAAGATATAAAAAAGACCCAATCAGAAATGAAGAATACAATACTGGAAATGAAAAATTCATTAGAGGGACTCAAAAGCAGAGTAGAGGATACAAGAAGAATGGATCTGTGAGCTGGACAAAAGACTAGAAGAAATTACATAAGGTGAACAGGAAAAAGAGAAAAGAATTAAAAAGAGTGAGGACAGTCTAAGGGACCTCTGGACAACATCAAGTGCACTAACATCCGTGTTATAGGTGTCCCGGAAGGACAAGAGCGAGACAAGGGGGCAGAGAATCTATTTCAAGAAATAATAGATGAAAACTTCCCTAACCTAAGGAAGGAAACAGACATCCAGGTACAGGAATCACAGAGAGCCCCAAACAAGATAAACCCAAAGAGGCCCACACCAAGACACATCATAATCAAAATGTCCAGAATTAAAGATAAAGAGAGAATCCTAAAAGCCGCAAGACAATGTCAAGTTACATACAAAGGAAACCCCATAATGCTATCAGCTAACTTCTCAGCAGAAACCTGACAGGCTAGAAGAGAATGGCATGATATATTTAAAGTGCTAAAAGGAAAAAACTTACAGCCAAGAATACTCTACCCAGCAAGGTTATCATTCAAAATGAAAGGAGAGATCAAAATTTTCCCAGATAAGCAAAAATTAAAGGAGTTTGTCACCAAGAAACCAGTGCTACAAGAAATGTTAAAGGGACTGATTTAAGGGGAAAAGAAAAGACCACAAATAGGAAAAATTATCTATTTCCATGATTAGAACGTAATGGACACAAATGCACAAAAAAGAGGTTAGCTATGATATCAAAAACATAAAAGCAGGGAGGAGGGGTGTTAAGAGTACAGCTTTCAGACAGAGGTCAAACTAAAGTGACCATCAATTCTGTATAGAAGAAGAAAAGAACAGAGAAGGACTACTAAAACACTGAGAAAAAAAAAATTTAAAAATGGCAGTAAGTACATATTAATAGTTACTTTAAACATCAATGGACTAAATGGTCCAATTAAAAGGCTTAGGGTGGCTGACTGGATAAAAAAACAAGACCCATATATATGCTGCATACAAGAGACACATTTCAGACCTAAAGACACTCACAAACTGAAAGTGAAGGGATGGAAAAAGATACTCCACGCAAATGGCAATGAAAAGAAAGGTGGGGTAGCAGTACTCATATCAGACAAAATAGACTTTGAAACAAAAACTGTAAAAAGAGACAAAGAAGGGCATTACATAATGATCAAGGGAACAATCCAACAAGAGGATATAACACTTGTAAATATCTACGCACCCAATGTAGGTGCACCTAAATATATAAAGCAATTATTAACAGACATAAAAACAGAAATAGACAGTAACACAATAATACTAGGGAACTTTAACACTCCACTTACACCAACGGATAGATCATTCAAACAGAAGATCAATAAGGAAACATTGGCCTTAAACGACACACTACAACAGATGGACCTAGCAGATATATACAGAGCATTCCATCCAAAAACTGAAGAATACACATTCTTTTCAAATGCACATGGAACATTCTCCAGGATTGATCACATATTAGGCCACAAAACAAGTCTCCATAAATTTAAGAAGATTGAAATAATACCAAGCATCTTTTCTGACCACAACGGTATGAAACTAGAAATCAACTATAGGAAGAAAATCAGAAAAGCCACAAACACGTGAAGATTAAACAAAATGCTACTGAACAATGACTGGGTTAACGAAGAAATCAAAGAAGAAATAAAAAAATACCTGGAGACAAATGAAAATGAAAATACGACATGCCAGAATTTATGGGATACAGCAAAAGCGGTTCTAAGAGGGAAGTTTATAGCAATACAGGCCTATCTCAACAAACAAGAAAAATCTCAAATAAACAACCTAACAATACACCTAAAGGAACTGGAAAAAGAAGAATGAACCAAGCCCCAAATCAGCAGAAGAAGGGAAATAATAAAAATCAGAGCAGAAATAAATGAAATAGAGACCAAAAAAACAATAGAAAAAATTAATAAAACCAAGAGCTGGTTCTTTGAAAAGATCAACAAAATTGACAAATCTTTAGCTAGACTCACCAAGAAAAAAAGAGAGAAGGCACAAATAAGTAAAATCAGAAATGAAAGAGGAGAGGTTACAACAGACACCTCAGAAATACAAAAGATTATTAGAGAATACTATGAAAAGCTATATGCCAACCAATTCGACAATCTGGAAGAAATGGATAAATTCTTAGAATCATACAACCTTCCAAAACTGGATCAAGAAGAAGTAGAGAATTTGAATAGACCAATCACCAGTAAGGAGATCGAAACAGTAATCACAAACCTCCCCAAAAATAAAAGTCCAGGACCAGACAGCTTCCCTGGTGAATTCTACCCAACATTCAAAGAAGACTTAACACCTATCCTTCTCAAACTCTTCCAAAAAATTGAGGAGGGGGGGAAACACCCTAACTCATTCTACGAAGCTGACATTACCCTGATACAAAAAACAGACAAGGGCAACACAAAAAAAGAAAATTACAGGCCAATATCACTGATGAACATCGATGCAAA
Organism: Ceratotherium simum simum; assembly: GCF_057802395.1. NCBI lineage: Eukaryota > Metazoa > Chordata > Mammalia > Perissodactyla > Rhinocerotidae > Ceratotherium > Ceratotherium simum. The sequence continues at coordinate 19,346 of NW_028261268.1, forward strand.
AATCCTCAACAAAATACTAGCAAATCACATGCAACAATATGTTAAAAAGATTATACACCATAATTAAGTGGGATTTATTCCAGGGATGCAGGGATTGTTTAACATTCGCAAATCAATCAACGTAATACACCACATTAATAAAATGAAGAATAAAAATCACATGATCATCTCAATAGATGCAGAGAAAGCATTTGACAAGATACAGCATCCATTTATGATAAAAACTCTGAATAAAATGGGTATAGAAGGAAAGTATCTCAACATAATACAGACCATATATGAGAAACCCACAGCTAACATCATCTTCAATGGTGAAAAACTGAAAAGCCATCCCTCTAAGAACAGGAACCAGACAAGGATGCCCAGTCTCACCACTCCTATTTAACATAGTACTGGAAGTCCTAGCCAGAGCAATCAGGCAAGAGAAAGAAATAAAAGGGATCCAAATTGGAAAGGAAGAAGTGAAACTGTCACTATTTGCAGATGACATGATTTTATATATAGAAAACCCTAAGGAATCCACCAGAAAACTTTTAGAAGTAATAAACGAATATGGTAAAGTTGCAGGATACAAAATCAACATACAAAAATCAGTTGCATTTCTGTACACTAACAACGAAGTAGCAGAAAGAGAAATTAAGAACACCATCCCATTTACAGTTGCAACAAAAAGAATAAAATACCTAGGAATAAACTTAACCAAAGAGGTGAAAGATCTGTACACTGAAAACTATAAAACATTTCTGAAAGAAATTGAAGACACAAAGAAATGGAAAGATATTCCGTGCTCTTCGATTGGAAGAATTAATATAGTTAAGATGTCCATATTCCTAAAGCCATCTATAGATTCAATGCAATCCCTATCAAAGTTCCAACAACATTTTTCACAGAAATAGAACAAAGAATCCTAAAATTTATATGGAACAACAAAAGACCCCAAATAGCTAAAGGAATCCTGAGAAAAAAGAACAAAGCTGGAGGTATCACACTCCCTGATTTCAAAATAGACTACAAAGCTATAGTAACCAAAACAGCATGGTACTGGCACAAAAACAGACACACAGATCAATTGAATAGAATCAAAAACCCAGAAATAAACCCACACATCTATGGTCAGCTATTCTTTGACAAAGGAGCCAAGAACATACAATGGGGGAAAGAAAGTCTCTTCAACAAATGGTGTTGGGAAAACTGGACAGCCACATGCAAAAAAAGGAAAGTAGACCCTTACCTTACACCATACACAAAAATTAACTCCAAATGGATTAAAAACTTGAATGTAAGACCTGAAACTGTGAAACTTCTAGAAGAAAACATAGGCAGTACGCTCTTCGACATCGGTCTTAGCAACATCTTTTCAAACACCACGTCTGACTGGGCAAGAGAAACAATAGAAAAAATAAACAAATGGGACTACAGCAAACTAAAAATCTTCTGCACAGCAAAGGAAACCATCAACAAAACGAAAAGACGACCTAACAATTGGGAGAAGATATTTGCAAACCATACATCTGATAAGGGCTTAATCTCCAAAATATATAAAGAATACATGCAACTCAACAACAAAAAAACTACCAACCCAATTAAAAAATGGGCAAAAGACCTGAACAGACATTTCTCCAAAGAAGATATACAGATGGCCAGTAGACACATGAAAAGATTTTCAAAATCGCTAACTATCAGGGAAATGCAAATCAAAACTACAATGAGATATCACCTCACGCCCGTCAGAATGGCTATAATTAACAAGACAGGAAACAACATGTGTTGGAGAGGATGTGGAGAGAAGGGAACTCTCATACACTGCTGGTGGGAGTGCAAACTGGTGCAGCCACTATGGAAAACAGTTTGGAGATTCCTCAAAAAATCAAGGATAGAACTACCATATGATCCAGCTATTCCACTGTTGGGTATTTATCCAAAGAACTTAAAACACCAATTTGCAAAGGTACATGCACCCCTGTGTTCATTGCAGCGTTATTCACAATAGCCAAGACTTGGAAGCAACCTAAGTGCCCATCAAGGGACGAATGGATAAAGAAGCTGTGGTATATATACACAATGGAATACTACTCAGCCATAAGAAACGATGAAATCCAGCCATTTGTGACAACATGGATGGACATTGAGGGTATAATGCAAAGTGAAATAAGTCAGAGGGAGAAGGTCAAATACCGTATGATTTCCTTCATTAAGTAGTAGATAATAACAACAATAAACAAATACATAGTGACAGAGATTGGATTGGTGGTTACCAGAGGGAAGGGGGAGGGAGGAGGGTGAAAGGGATAATTCGGTACATGTGTGTGGTGATGGGTTGTAATTAGTATTTTGGTGGTGAACATGATGTAGTCCATGCAGAAATAGAAGTACAATGATGTACACCTGAAATTTTTACAATGTTATAAACCAATGTTACTGCAATAAACAAAAAAATTAAAAAAAATCCTTTTACTTGAGGATTACCTATTATTTATCTTAAGAAGATATATGTAATGGGCCATATCTGCTGGCTTAGGGTGGGATTTCCCTCTGTCTTGGAAGTCTCTTAGGGGATTCCCTGTGATGCGCATCACCATCCTGGTTTAATGCTTATTCAGTAATAAAAGTGATTTCTCTCTCTTTAAAAAAATACAAAAAACAAAAAACAAAAAACAAAATGAATATGACATAGTTATTGCCTAAAATCTAGGCTACTTGGCAAAGTGATCATTAATTAAGAGATAAATATCCACAATAGCAAATAACTTATTAATGAAGAATGGATATTATAATTAGGAGTAGGTTCAGAATACATATAATATATATTAAATACAGGATGGCTTAAGTTTGGATATATAGATAATATTTTATTTTACTTTTTGAAGATTAACTCACTTTATTACTTCGGGGCTGTGCTAAAGGTGCGGGTTTATAAATAAGAATCAGAGACAAAAATCACTGCAGGCAACTCATCACAGAAGCACGTTCAGGGATTAATGGAAATGTTACATTATTGTACTATATTTTTTTCTAATTTGCATAACACATTCTAATGAAGAAGAACACAGTGAACATATCATGTAATGTTATGTATTGTAAAGTGACAGCAGCAAACCATTATTACATAACTTTGTTTATATTTCCAAATGTCAGGGCCATGTTGTATATATAATATCATACATATTTCATAATATAACTTAAATATTTGATCATTATTCTTTTATTCTTTCATTGAAAGAAAAGAAAGTTGTGTGGTTTTCTTCCCAATAATTTAGCAAAGTAAAATATAAGAACAATGGCACTTATAAAATGACAATATTTCAGTATTTGTAATCTTTTCTCTGGCTAATTGAGATAATTATTCTTCTCCCTCATAGTCCCACAGTTTGAATTTATAATTTTTTCTAAGCAGAGAGTCCTCTTGTGTATTTTCTTTGTTAACTCTGTCTGCCCCATGTGGGAGGTGCCAACCGACAGGACATTCTTCCATCCTCTTAGTTCTCGCTTGGATTTCCTCTCATTCAACATTAGGGAAAGATGAGATCTCTGCATGGAAACTACATGCAAATGATTATAGAGATTCCCAGCTAACACTCTCACAATTTTGAGTAGATTATTTCTCATACTTCTCCTTCCTCCTCGTTCTTTTCTTTTTTTCTTCTCTCCTTTCTTTCTTCTTTCCTTCCTTACATTATCTAGCCATCTACGGTATTATTTTTTCCTCCAGTGATCAGTCAAAACTATTTACCTCACAGGTGCTTGTTCTTCATGGGTGCCCCAAGGTGAAGAAAGGAGAAAAGGTCCTTTAAAAAAAGTGTAAACATATATAATATTTCCTACCACAACAGAAACTTTCAGAAATTCTCTGAAATGTCAAGATCTCCTTTTCTTCTGTTGAGGATATTTTCAGTTGTTCTGGACATCAGATCTTTCCCTCCTGTCCAGCCTTTGTTAGGGAAATTGAACCACTCTCAACTCTATTTCTGACAAAATTATGGAACTTTCAGGTGAGGTCAAAGTTGTCATCAGCTCCCGTTTCTAGAGATTTTGTTAACATACTTAATTCTATCCGATGGGGATTGATGTTTGAAATTCAAGAACAGTAGAAGAAACTCAGAACAATTGAATTTTAGGGAAGGGAAGTGAATCTCCTGAATTACAGTATTTTCAAGTAGAGTTGAGTTAAATTAATAGCAGATTATTGAGTAGAAGAATTTCTATTCTGGTAATGGAATAATGCTGGGCCCTCCAAGGCTTCTTTCCTTTGGAACAGAATAAAGTGAATTACAAAGACTGAGGAAAGTGGAGAAGATATAAGTTTACTTTTCTCTTTCTTTAGAAGTAATATTATTTTTATGAATATTTTATATCATCCTTTTAGTAAGACTTTATTCTTAGTTATAAACTATAATAACCTAGATAGGGAATTTTTTGTTCTCTGGAGGTATACAGACAAACTACGATATGAGATTTTTTTTTTTCCTTATTAGATGACAACTTTTAAAAGATGAACACATCGTATTTTAGTGCAGGGACAAAGCCATTCAAGGAAATCAAACTATTCTTTCTTAGACAGCTTGAAACACAATTAATTGCCCCTTCTTTTTAATTTTCCTTCTTTATAATTATGTCTCCCTCAATAGAGCATTAATTTGTTCCTCTTTTCATTTGTTCTACAATCATTTATTTTATGATATGCAGGGCATTATAATTGTTATTCACATTATGAAGGTAATTAAGTCACAGACCCTTCCCTTAGGGAGCTCAAATTTGAGAGGGCAGAAATTCCTACAAATAATTGAAAAGCAATGTGAAAATATAAGCAATTGGGTCATAATGAAGGTGCTCTGAGAACTCACAGGAGACATGGGGTTTGCTGAGGCACAGGGAAGACTTTTCAAAGAAATCCATTCAATTGGATTTGGAGGAAGAGTACATATTTTGCTGTTGGACGCTTGGAGAATGGTATTTCATTCACAATGATGATAACTTTCCACGGACTATTAGCACCAGCAGAAGGTAGGCTATTGGGTATTGATGGAGGAGCTGTGCATAGGCACAACCAACATGGTGTTTAGCCAGAGTAGGCCAATAAAATCAATTATTTAAAGAATAGATGTGAGAATGAATATTGTAGAGAGATCAAAAAGTATCTGAGAATTCCTGCTGAGGCCCAAATCCTTTTTCTTTTCTTCTCTGATGGAGGTCCCAGAAACCCATCCCCCTTTCTTTTTCCATTTACAGTTGTTAATAACCTATGGTGTTCCTTAGTGTCGCCACTAACCCAAACTCATAGCTCAGGTGGAATCTTTTTAAATCTACAGTTTTTGTTTCCTCAAAGATAATTATTTGGATTCCTTTGCTTTTAAGGTTTTTTACTGATAATTGCTAGAGATCAACTAGCAGAGGATAACAATGACAAACAAGTAATACAGTATAAGATATTTCCTTATTCTCTATATACTGTGGTATATAGTTTCTCGTTCCTTTTCTGAAAAGTAAAAGAGGCCTCTTCGTTTCATTACTTTTACATTTATTTTGTGGTATAAATAGTAAGTCCTCAAAAATTTGTTCATGTCTGGTTAAACCTTGTTTAGCCTTAGCATAGGGTGGCAGAGACTGTTGGCCAATCCATGAGCCATTCCAAACCACCTTTTCTCCTGCCATTCCCACAAGTTACTCACCATCCCAGATCCCCTTGCAGCTGGAGTGGCCGTGTGGCCACTGACGCTTAAGACAAAGTTGGCTAGAGGATTTCTGGAATGGCTTACAGTGCCGCTATTCTCTTTTTGTTCTCTTGAATACTGACAAGTTATCTGGAGCTGTGGCGGTTGTGTTATGGCCAGGAGGCTATCAACACGCCCAAGGACAGATTAGAAACATTTAGAGCCAATGGCATTGATGATGTTGTTGAACTGTTTGACCTGCCATTGGTCTCTTGATCTCTGGATTTTTTAAAATATATGTCCAGATGTATGTTTAGGAACCATTTACCCATGGTTGTTTGTAATTTCAGTGGGCTCCTCATCACACAGAAGAGGGAACTCATACTGAATGAAAAATAAAAGCAGGTTGTTTGACAAGTGGGAATGAATGGCCTTAGGACGAACAGGATGGAGAAATCAGAATAATTCTAGATTTATTATCATTGTACCTATAAATTGGGTTCTTATAATCTGGCATTACAGTATAAGAGGACGCGCTGTGCTACAAAACAAGATGGTTTAAGATTAAAAACAAAAGAACAAAGGAAACCTTTGTGATTTGTGGTTTAAAAATAAAAGTGTCTCTCTCTCAGGCAGCCAGAACTACCCCTTCTCAGCCTGCCTTTTTCCTGATAGCTCTTTTATGTATTGAGACCTGTTATTTCAATTTTCTTTGATAGTAGTAGGAGAAGAAACTCTCTGAAGTCATAATCTTTTGTCTTAACACTTTATAGTTTTGTTCTCCTCAAATTATTTTCCCATCCGTCACTGGCACAGCAGGATCCGCCAGCCTACGGAAGACCACAATTTGTGGTCTTCCAATATAAACTTTACTTAGGAAGGCCCTTCCTGTGTAAAGTAATGGTTATAAAAGAGTAAGAAATTCTACTCACATATGATTTTTATTGACAGCTAATTCCCATATGTTGCATGAGTGTATGAAGTACAATGAATTTTTTCTTGAACTGTTGTGGAGGAGGTTCTCCTTTCCCATATCTTATCTCAATATATTTCTCTAGTCTCCAGAAATGACTGAGAAGGATATTTACACGGAGGTGAAATCTCATTCCAAAAGGAAGAAAATGTAATCCAGAGCTTCTGACAGGAAATATGATTATGGTAAGCACGTATTTTCACATTCATAAAATCACGGGTTTGAATAGGATCGTATATGTCCAACAATCAAACAAATTTGTAAATTTCTCTGTATGATTTCACTGCCAAGTGGTTATCTACCACATTTGAACACCCCCAGGGAAATGTAACTCATTTTTTCCCAAGGTAGTCAGTCATAGACTTTGCTTGTTGAATATTTTTCTTTATTCTGAATCAAAATATTTCTTCTTGCATCTGATATACACAAACACTGCTTATAAGCCTTTCAATGGTGAAGAAGAAGTAATTCTCATAAGATGACTAATGACTTTGGAGGCTGAGTCCAACATCACAGAGCAGTAGGTCATCATCTCACCCTGGGTCTGTGCATTAATTACAGTAAAGACAACACACGAAAGACCATCTTGTTTTATTTGACAGAGTCCATGTATGTTTGCTATTTAAGAGTCTTTTGTTATTTAGGGAGATAAATACTAATATCAGAGAATTGTGTATATGCATTATAGAGTAATGTTTGGGGCCTTTTCACCATTCTTTTTCTCTTCTATCTTTCTCAATAATCCAAGTGAATACCCTGTGCCGGACTGTGTTTCCTCTATCAACAGATGGCTGTACCAGGGGAAGAACTGAAAGAAAATCTCTTGGCTTTCATGGCATTGGAGCGCTTGTGGAAACTCCTTGCATGCAAAAGGCTGACTTGTACTTATTTTTGCTCTTGAAGTTATAGCAGTTGTAAAAAAAAAAATCATTAAAATAAAAACACATGCTGTAATTTGTTGTGAGTAGCATTAGGAAGAGGGACTTAGGACAAATATGAATCGTATCATTCCACTATAATAACTTATTAGATGTTAAAATTCTGCACATTAGCCATTTCTTCTTAGATATTGTAGGAAGTCATTATTTGTTGATACATATGTATGTGTGTGTGTGTATATATATATATATATAAATTAAGGGCAACGTATAAAGCCATTTTCTTTAAGCAATTTGTGGCAGAGACTGCAGCACATGCACAGCAGGTTTCCATGAAAATATATATATATATATTTTTTTTTTTGCTGAGGAAGATTCGCCCTGAGCTAACATCTGTGGCCAATCTTCCTCTGTCTTCCATGTGAGCTGCCACCACAGCATGGCCACTGAGGAGTGGTGTAGGTCTACGCCCTGGAACTGAACCCAGGCTGCCAAAGCAGAAAGCTCTGAACTTAACCACTAGGCCACAGGGGCTGACCCAAAACGATTTTCTTAAATTCAAGTTTTTCACTGTCTTTCATTAAGCAGTGTTCCATATCATGCCACAGCCATGTCCAATAATTTTATGCCTCTGTAAATTTTTTTGACCTAGATAATTAACATTTGTTTTGTTGGAAACACTGCTGCGATGATACTTCTTTTTCTTTTTTTTAGATTTTAGTTTTTTGTTTGTTGGGGTAATATTGGTTTATAACATTGTATAAATTTCAGGTATACATCATTATACTTCTATTTCTGCATGGATTACATCATGTTCTCATGTTCACCACCCAAATACCAATTACAATCCATCACCACACACATGTACCTAATTATCCCTTTGGCTCTCCTCCCTCCTCCCTTCCCCTCTGGTAACTGCCAATCCAATCTCTGTATCTATGTGTTTGTTTGTTGTTGTTGTTATTATCTACTACTCAATGGGTGAGATCATATGGTATTTGACCTTCTCCCTCTGACTTATTTCACTTTGCCTAATACCCTATGTCCATCCATGTTGTCACAAATGGCTGGATTTCATAGTTCCTTATGGCTGAGTAGTACTCCATTGTGTACATATACCACATCTTCTCTTTCCATTCATCCCTTGATGGGCACTTAGGTTGCTTCCAAGTCTTGGCTATTGTGAATAATGCTATGATGAACACAGGGGTGCATATATCTTTGTGCATTGGTGTTTTCACGTTCTTTGGATAAGTATCCAGCAGTGGAATAGATGGATCGTATGGTAGTTGTATCCTTAATTTTCTGAGGAATCTCCAAACTGTTTTCCATAGTGGCTGCACCAGTTTGCACTCCCACCAGCAGTGTATGAGACTTCTCTTTTCTCCACATCCTCTCCAACACTTGTTGTGTCCTGTCTTGTTAATGATAGCCATTCTGTCGGACATGAGGTGATATCTCATTGTAGTTTTGATTTGCATTTCCCTGATAGGTAATGATGTTGAACATCTTTTCACGTGCCTGTTAGCCATCTGTATATCTTCTTTGGAGAAATTTCTGTTCAGGTCTTTTGCCCATATTTTAATTGGGTTGTTAATTTTTTTCTTGTTGAGATGCATGTGTTCTTTATATATTTTGGAGATTAACCCCTTATCAGATGTATGGTTTGCAAATATCTTCTCCCAATTGTTAGGTTGTCTTTTCATTTTGTTGATGGCTTACCTTGCTGTGCAGAAGACTTTTTGTTTGATGTAGTCCCATTTGTTTATTTTTTTCTATTGTTTTTCTTGCCTGGTGAGACACAGTGCTTGAAAACATGTTGCTGAGACCAATGTCAAAGAGTGTACTGCCTATGTTTTCTTCCAGAAGTTTCATGGCTTTAAGTCTTACATTCAAGTCTTTAATCCATTTTGAGTTAATTTTTGTGTATGGTGTAAGATAGTGGTCTACTTTCATTTTTTCGCATGTGGCTATCCAGTTTTCCCATCAATGGCAAAAAACTAGAAGCTATCCTTCTAAGAACAGGAACCAGACAAGGATGCCCTCTCTCACCACTCCTGTGTAACACAGTATTGGAATTCCTAGTAATAGTTTTTTGGTGGATTTTTTAGGTTTTTCTATATATAAAATCATGTCATCTGCAAATAGTGACACTGTCACTTCTTCCTTTCCAATTTGGTTCCCTTTTATTTCTTTTTCTTGCTTGATTGCTCTGGCTAGGACTTCCAATACTGTGTTAAATAGGAGTGATGAGAGTGGGCATCTTTGTCTGGTTCTTGTTCTTGGAGGGATAACTTTCAGTTTTTCGCCATTGAGGATGATATTAGCTGTGGGTTTGTCATATATGGCCTTTATTATGTTGAGGTACTTTCCTTCTATACCCATTTTATTCAGAGTTTTTATCATAAATGGATGCTGTATCTTGTCAAATGCTTTCTCTAGATCTATTGAGATGATCATGTGATTTTTATCCTTATGATGAGAACTCTTATGATTTACTCTCTTAACAACGTTCCTATATACCATAAAGTGGTGTTAACTATAGTCATCATGTTGTACATTACATCCCCAGTACTTTTTATCTTATAACTGAAAGTTTGTACATTTTGACCACCTTCCTCCAATTCCTCCTTTCCCTGACCTCCACCTCTGTTAACCGCAAGACTGATCTTGTTTTCTATGAGATTGGTTTTTTTTAGATTCCATATGTGAATGAGATCATTCAGCATGTGTCTTCGGCTGACATATTTCACTTAGCATAATGCCTTCAGGATCCATCCATGTTGTTACAAATGGTAGGATTTCCTCATTTTTTGTGGCTGAATAATATTCCATTATTGTATGGAATTGTATACAGTTGTGGACAGTAGTCCCCCCTTTTCCAGGGAAATACTTTCCAAGACCCCAGTGGGTGCCTGAAACTGCAGATAGTACCAAACCCTATATATACTACGTTTTATCCTATACATACACATATATGATAAAGTTTAATTTATAAATTAGGCACAGTAAGAGATTAACAACAATAAGTAATAACAAAGTAGAACAATTACAACAATACACTGTAATAAAAGTTACCCTAGATCTTAGCAAGCTCAGCATATGATTTTTTTTCTTTTTTAAGTCAAGAACTTTCACCTTTTCACTTAAAGGAAACACTTGACTGCTTCTCTTTGGCATGTCTGAACTGCCAGCATCACTACTCTTGTGCTTTGGGGCCATTAGTAAGTAAACTAAGGGTTACTTGAACACAAGCAATGCAATAGTCATCTGATAACTGGGATGGCTCCTAGTTGACTAATGGGTGGGTAGCTTATACAGCGTGGATACACTGGACAAAAGGATGATTCATTTCTGGGGTGGGGCAGGATAGGGTGAGATTTTTATCACGCTGCTCAGAATGGCACACAATTTACAACATATTTATTTTTTATTTCTAGAATTTTTCATTTTATATTTTTGCACCGTGGTTGACTACGGGTAACTGAAACTGCAGAAAGCAAAATCTCAGATACAGGGGACCTACTGTGTATATACTACAGCTTCTTTATCCATTCATCTATTGATGGACCTTTAGTTTGTTTTCATATCTTCACTGTTGTAAATAATGGTGCCATGAAGGTGGGGGTGTAGAGATCTTTTCAGGTTAGTGTTTTCGTTTCCTTTGGATATATTCCCAGAAGTAGGATGGCTGGATCATATTGTAGGCCTATTTTTAATTTTTTGAGAACTTCTATACTGTTTTCAGTATTGGCTGTATCAATTTACAATCCCACCAACAGTACACAAGCGTACTTTCTCCACATCCACTCCAGGATTTATCTCCTGTCTTTTTGATACTAGCCATCCTAACATCCTAAATGAGGTGATATCTCATCGGCGTTTTAACTTGCATTTCCCTAATGACTAGTGATACTGAGCATCTTTCCCCATACCTGTTGGTCTTTTTGTATATCTTCTTTAGAAAAATGTCTATTCAGATCCTTTGCCCATTTTTTAACTGGATTATTTTTGTTTTTTGCTATTGAGGTGTATGAGTTTTTTTATATATTTTGGATATTAACCCCTTATCAGATACATGGTTTGCAAATATTTTTTTGCCATTCTGTGGGTTGTTTTTTCGCTTTGTTGATGGTTTATTTTGCTGTGCAGAAGCTTTTTGGTTTGATGTAGTCCAACTTGTTTATTTTTCATTTTGTTGCTTGTTCTCTAGGTGTCATATCCAAAAAATCATTACCAAGACCAATATCAATGAGCTTTATTCCTATGTTTTCTTCTAAGAGTTTCGTGATTTCAGGTCTTAAATGTAAGTCTTTAATCCATTTTGAGTTAATTTTTGTTAGTGGTGTAAAATAGGGGTCAGTTTTATTCTTTTACAGGTGAGGATCCAATTATCCCAGCACAATTTATTGAAGAGTGTCTTTTCTCCATTGAGTATTCTCGGCTCACTTGTCAAATATTAGTTGACTGTTTATGCTTGGGCTTGTTTCTGGGCTCCTGCCTCCATTCCATTAGACCATTTGTCTGTTTTTATGCCAGAACCATACTGTTTTGATGACTATGACTTCATGATATGGCTTGAAATCGGAAAGTGTGATGCTTCCTGCTTTGTTTTTCATTCTCAGGATTTCTTTGGTTATTTGTGGTTCCACATATATTTTAGGAGTGTTTTTTCTACTTCGGTAAAAAAACGTCATTGGAAACTTGGTAGGGATTGCGCTAAATCTCTAAATAACTCTTGGTAGTATTGATAAAATATCCTATTTTTGTAACAAATATAGTTTTACTCTAAAACAAGAGCTAATGTGGTGACCTGCAGCTTGAGTTAAGTCACTGTGGGAAAAGCATACATGTCCCAAACTATGACTAAAAATCAGTTATTTCATAAACCAATTCCTGAAATATTTTGCTTTCAGGTAGATCCCTGCAAGCTCAGGAAGGTATCAATGGATGTAGTAAAGCAACTACTGGAAAGTGCAATTATAGCCTTAAAGAAATATAAAACATTATAGGAATAACAAATAAAATGAAGTTTAAAAACTGTTATATCTGAGGATAGGTTTAAGTAAAAGAATAGCAATAGGTTTTGTAATACTTTTGTGTATGTGTGTTTGTTGCTTAAGGTGTTTGAGGTGTTCCAAAGAGTTAGCTAGACTAACTCTTTAACTGCAGCTTAAATTTTGTATAGAACTTAAAATTTGAGTAACTAAGTTGAAATTAATATTCAAATGTGAAAATATGTTTCCAAATCTCTTTATAGTGAATTTGCTATTTCTGTGTAATAAATTACCCCACAATTTATCTCACATTTTTGTGGGTCAGTAGCAAGGCATGGCTTAGCTGGGTGACTCTGACTCAGGGTTTCTCACTGTAGCTGCCTGTTGGGTGTGGCCCAGGGCTGGGGTCTCATCTCAAGGCTTCATTAGGGAGGATCTGCTTCCAAGCTCACTTTTGTGTGGCCTCAGGTCCTCACTGATTATTGACTGGATAATTCAATTCCTTGACCTTTCCACAGGGCTATTCACATCCTAGTAGTTTGTTTCCCACAGAGTGGAGAAGAGATGGAGAGAGAGACACGGAAACCAGCTCATACTCCTAGAAAGAGGATTACACAGTGGCATGAACAGCAGGAGGTAGAGATGATGATTGGGGGCCATTTTAGAAGCTGCCCACACAATTAGATGTTATGCATTTTATAAAATAAGGATGATTCAAATTACAAATATTAGTAAATATTATTTTCCATTTGCAAAAGGCTTTGGTCAAGTTTGTAATGATGTTTGCTTTTATGTATCCCCATTAAATGATAAACTCCTTGATGTCATGCCCTGTGACTCATCTCTGTTTTTAGCACTTAATAGAATAGCCACCACGTGGGAGGTGCTCAGGAAATTCAGGTTGAAGAGATGAATTAATAAGTATCATTTGAAACTATCTCTAAGCTTTATTTCATATGGTTAGTGAGGATATTTAGAAATCCAAATAGCAAGAGTGCTTTCGGAAAACTTATAAGACCTAAGATAATTGTTGCCACTTTATAAACTTAATTTCTCTTAATACAGTTTCCAAAGGATCCTTTTCAATCCTGATTTTGTAAGTTTGTACTACAGCTAACAGATGGCATCACCACACAAACCAAGCTCTAAAATCAAGACAAATTTAAAAATGTCTTGCTCATAAGAATAAAGCAATAACTATATACTCATAAACTGCTACTGGGAATGTCAGACCATTACTGCAGACAAATCTAGCAAAATATATTTATAGTCTTAAATATGATAGTACTTTTTGAGGTCATGATTCTACTTCTAGAAATCTATCTTCAGAAAATAATATACGTGGGGCCTGGCCCAGTGGCATAGCGGTTTAGTTCACAGGTTCTGCTTTGGGCCCGGCATTAGCCTGTTTGGATCCTGGGTGCGGACTTACTCACCACTCATCAAGCCATGCTGAGGTGGTATCCCATATAGAAGAGTTACAACTCTACAACTATGATACACAACTATGTACTGGGGCTTTGGAGAGGAAAAAGAAATGAAGAGGAAGATTGGCAACAGACGTTAGTGCAGGGCCAATCTTCCTCAAAAAAAAAAAAAAACTCAATACAATGTATCATTAAGAAAAAAAAAATAAAATATATATGAACAAAATGTTACACACTTAGATTTTTACCTCAGCATTATTTGAATTGCCAACCTCTATGGAAAATTTTGTGGAAAACATGGTGGAAAGGTTAAATATACATGATGGAACCACACCATAGAAAAGTATGAAAACTTTAAAATTATTTTCGTGAAATATTTAAAGATATGAGAAATGCTTCTGACATAATATTAATTGAAAAAATTCGATTATACAATAATATATGATTCCCCCTATGTACAAAAGATACATAGAAAATATGGTAAGGAAACATATTGACATAATTTTATAAGGAGATTTTAAGGTGTTTTTCTTCATGTTTGTCCTTGTTAATGCCAATTTTCAAAAATGACTGGCTGGACATAAAATCTTATGTTCTTAATAATAAGAACTCAATTGTGACAACAACATAGCAAGGGGTTAAAAGTTTTTTGTCCTTACCATAACTGAAAATTTTTTGTCTTCTACTATGTCAAGCCACAAAAATATTCATTTATTCAATAGTTATCTAGTGGTTTTTATATGCCAGACATTGCGCGGGGTGTTGATGATACAAAAGCCAATAACACAAAATCTCTGTCTTTACTGAACATATGGTCAACTTGGAGAGAGAGATATAGAAGCAGATATTTTGCAAAAGAATATGACAGATGCAATGTTAAAGACTAATAATAGTATAACAGATTTTCTTTATCCCATTTAATATTCTCAACTCTCACAATTTGAACTCTTGTACAATGTTTGATTTATGACAATAATCTACTGAACTTTGTACATACTTTTCATTGTTTAAGGATTTCCGAGAACAGACATGATACATGAGTAAATGATGTTTGCATTATTCATCCAGTGGCTACAAGTATTTATCTGCTGGAAAAGATATTATCCACCAGTGAGAAAAGGATTATTGATACTGCTATTAAGGTAGATTATGGTATAGAACACTGTTACTTAAAAATCTTGGTTGTTTGAGTTTACAAAATTTGAAATATAAGGCTGAGATGATTTTTACTAACATGGATTTCCACAGGATTTTCCCTTTTCTCTGGAACTCAGTGTTTTAGCAAAACAGAGTGTGTATATGAAGAAGGAGAACGTGTAGGCAGCTCTTTTTGGAGAGGAGGAGTTACTCTTTGAAAGGCTGTCTTTTGGCACGGTTTTCCTCTTTCTAGAAGCAGGTGATTGAATTAGTATGGACAACAGTAAGGCTTGAAGAGTTCTGAGCCACACAGGCAGCTAAGGTATTGTTAGGACTCTGCACCATGGACCTAGGGGTGTACTAGGAAGATTAGGAGATCTTTCTTCCTCAGAAACAGAAGAGTTCATGCTGGAAGTTTGGTCCAGGGTCGTTGGCTTGCTAAACATTTAAGATGCAATCCCGACAAGGGAGAGACATTGAGAAATCATTTTGAAAGTTGAAAGTTGAGTGGTAATGCTTTCATTAAGGTAATGAGAGTGAACACCTTTCCTTATTTATGCTGCAAATAGTGCTAGAGTTTAGTGGCTCTCTCCTCATTGCCCAGTTCTCCAGAAAACTCCCAGTCTGACCACTTTTGAACTCTTGAACTAGTTACTTCCTCTCTCCTCATTCATTTCCTGGTATCACTGTGAGCTCATACCAGCCATCTGGAGGCAAAAATCTAGCCTGTCCCAGTTTTGTCCCCGTCTCTGATTATTAAATTTTGTGCATGATATCCTTTGAATGTAAAAAAAAAAACAAAGTGCTTTGGTAGAAAGACGATTTTTTTTTGAATTTGACAAAACAGTTTCTGTTATTAATTACAAAAAAGAGAGATGAGAATGGATACATAATCGACATTCTTACCTTACCTATAAAGGTATAAACAAGTGTTAAAATATACCACATAAAATCATATATGTGCATTTACCAATTGAGTGCCATTTTGTCAGTCACCCACTATCCCAAAGCCTGGGTTTCTTCATTTACAAAGTGAGGATAACAATCCTCCTACCCAGTTTGTTGAGAGGTAGGTGAGGTGATATGTTAAGGGCAGCAACAATAACAAAAAAACTCCCAAAATCTAAAAACATTGAGCTTGGCAGTTGAATTCCCTAACCGTCAGTTTTCTTCATCTAATAAACAATGAAATATAGATGATGACGTAAAGAATTTGCCCATACTTACTCATCTTTGAAGAGCGTCAAAAATACTAAAAAACAAACAAACAAAAAACAAGTTTTACACACAAATACTACATTTTAATCCAATACAATATTAGATTTTCACAGGATTATTTGTTGTTATTTATGTACTGAGAGAATCCATACTCAAGAGGCCAACCTTAAAGTAAACCAATAATTTACAAGTAAATCTTGAATCAATGTTATTTTAAAAATTTGCATTTTGCCTTGTTCCTAAACCTTGCATGAAAATTAGGAAAGGGAGGAGGCCCTTGTGGGGGTCACTGTGCCTTAGTGACACGTTCCTTACTCTTGGCCTTGTGGTCTACAATAAGTGAACTCCTTGAGTTTGAGACTTCCTGCATGGTTTTAGCTCTAATATGTACCCTAGGGAGCTCCAGCTACTTCTCTTCCTCTGCTGGGCTAAATATGATGATAACCTCTCAGAAAGTATCTGGGTCTATTTTTATGTTTTATTTTCATAGAGCATTTTGTAGTGTCTTTTATACTGGACTTTCAGTTGCCCCATGATGGTAGAGTGTTGAGTTGGCATAAACAAATAGGTGATGTAAAACTCACTTATGTGTTATTTATTTTATATTTTACTATTGGTTTGAATACACTTTGACAAAGCAATATCAACTGATGACATTCTCTGAGCTTTAACCAATTGATGGCCAGTAAAGGTGCGCCAAGAAGGGTCAAGTGCTGGTAGGAAACTAGATGAGCATCAAATAAGGCAAATGTAAATCCACAAAGTGGAGAAGTCATTAGGACGTATCACTGACGAGTGAGTGCAGAGCTACATCTCTACCTAGTCTACGAATTGACCCCCTCTAAGCACTGTGCCTGCTCTTCGTTTTATTACCATCAGGTGAGGGTGATGCTCTCTTAGCCTGAACCTGGAGATGAACTTTTTCAGGTTTCAAAAATTGATATGAAGGTAGAAACAAAGTATAATTCAGTCTAGTTCTTATTCTATAAAAATATAATGATATGCCTCATAAATGATTCAGCATAGCCCCATTTTGTATGCAGGTAAAGAAAAAATTTTGTATTCAGGTACATCTTTACTTCTGAACCATGGTCAACTTCTGATTATTTAACTTTTTAGTTTCTCATTTTTTTATTTATTCCACCCATGAGTTTAATGGTGGAGACTTGTGAAAGCTGTGACTCCTTTGTTTCCATTGTTAGTACCAGTAGATTTCAAACTTTAGTTTGCATCAGAATCACCTGGAGAGCTAGTTAAACTACCGATTGTTGGGCCCCACCTCAAAGTTTCTGATCCAGTGATTCTGGAGTGGAGCCCAAGAATCTGTAGTTTTAAGAGTCCTGAGGTGATGCCTATGATTATGGTCTCATGATTATGCTTGAAGAACTTCTGCTCTTGTTCATTTTCAATTATTTCACAATGAAAATATTAATTATGCTTACCAATACTCCTTGCTCAATCTGAGAATTCTTTACCTAGAATTACTTTCTCTGACACGAGAAACTGCTGTTAATTTCTTCAAAGTCCCAATGGAAAAGTTTTTCCATTTCTGAGCCATATTTTCTGATTAAATGCTATTTCCCCAATTGAATCTGCTCTAAGAATGAAGGTTTATATTTTTTCCCCTCATTAGGGTTCATTTCTCCCTTCTGTAGCAGAAAGTCCCTGCTTCTCTTGTTCACATGGGAATCCCACTTGTAAACAAGGAATTCAGTTTAGCTCCACCTTGGTCAGGGGTCAAAAATATCCCTTTGTGGTTCTCAACACCACACAGGATGTCCAAGTTTTCTACTACCTTCTCTTGAGGAAGCTGAAAAGTTCCAGAACTGTTGAGATGGTAAGTTTTCCAAAGATGACAGATAAGTGGTAGAAAATGCATCACCCGGGACAGTTGGGTTATTTCTTGCTTTCTGTTCCATTATGTTCAAAGGTTCTCTGGTTAGTATCCATTCCCACTCTTCTTGTACTCTGTTTTCCCGCCTTTCCCTTCCCTAAAGCCTGGGGAAAAACATCTGGTTCAACAAGTGAGCATCTACCTCAGTATCTTAGAGTACTTTCTTTGCAAATTAGTTTCAATTTTGTCCCAGGCTGGGGGAGAAAGAATGCCTGTTAGGGTATGAGTGAGAGGGAGGGAAAAAACCTGGAGAACAAAAAAACAACTGGGGCAATAACCCCATAACTCTGTCTCTCTATATTTATATATTCATTCATATATACATTCATACATTCTTTCATTCAACAAATATTTATTGAGCCCTGGGTGACTTCAATTAACACTAACCACCACTTTTTAAAAGAGATTACTTCTCCTCTCCGTGTACTATTTTCTAATTATATTAAAATGCTATAATATAAATGTGTGTTAAATATGTATCTGTAAATTAAACATATATTTAAATTTATACTATTTTAATATATGTGTGTCAAGTGTATTTAACATATATGTATTATAGGCTTTATTTTTACCTCTCACTTATTGAAATAGAATTGGCATATAACCTTATATTAGTTTCAGGTGTACAACATAATGACTCAATATCTGTATATGCTTCAAATGATCACCACAATAAGTCTAGGTAACATCCATCACTGTACATAGTTACAAATGTTTCTTTCTTGTGATGAGAACTTTTAAGATCTACTCTTTTAGCAACTTTCAAATACGTAATACAGTATTGTTAACTATGGTCACCACGTTGTACATTACCTTCCCAGAACTTACTTATTTTATAACTGGAAGTTTGTACCCTTTGACCCCCTTCACCCATTTCACTACCCCAGCCCCCATAGGATTTATTTTTAATCTCTAATCAAAGATGATATAGAATTGGTCATCTATGGTACAAATATACAGTTTTTCTTGATCTCAGAATCTCCAAGAATTAAAATACTTTCTATCTTGCTTTAAAGTGCTCTACATTATTGAATACATTTCTAGAGATTCTTAGCAATGTTTTCCAGTTATTGAATGTTCTCCTCTACTGTGTCTACCTGATGACAAATATGACATGTGAAACAAAAATGTTTGTTCAACATTCTTAAATGCATGACAATGTACAGATAAAACATCTCTATGAAATAATTAAAAATTATTAGAAATTATTATAATATATAAAAGTACCAAGAAGAAAAATTTCACCATCTATAATCACTTAAAATTCTTTTAAACTCCCTTGTTATTCACGGTTTATTTTCTTGTTTAATTAAATTGACAATTGTGTTTTTAAAAATATATTTTAGATTTTTTACAAAAATTAAAATTGCAGGTAAATAGAAAGAAGAAAGTTTTTAAAAATACAAAATGTTATACACCACCTAGAAATAACCATTGTGAATATACAATCTATAAATGTATAACAGTAGGATATATAGATAGATAAATAGGTAGACACATAGAAGATAGAAATGCGTTAAGTAAAATAGGGTCATACTATACCTGCAATGCTTTTATTTTAAACAAGCATTAAACAGTATTAAATTTTATTTTAGCAGGATCTAGAAGAAAGCAACAGAAGGGAAATTAAACTAAAGGAATTAATACTTCAAATGAATGCTTCTTTAATATAAGACATTATTTCCTAGATTTGTCCTGATAAGGTTAAGAGAAAATATTATTTAAAAAATATATTGAAATCATTGGACTTTTATTCTCTTAAACGTATATTTTAATTGGTTTTGTGTGTGTGGGGGGGGGAAGATTAGCCCTGAGCTAACATCTGTTGCCAATCCTCCTCTTTTTTGCTGAGGAAGATTGGCCCTGGGCTAATATCCATGCCCATCTTCCTCTACTTTATATGTGGGACACCTGCCACAGCATAGCTTGATAAGCGGAGTATAGGTCCATGCCAGGTATCCAAACCTGTGAACCCCGGGCCTAGCAGAGTGCGTGAACTTAACCACTATACCACCGGGCCAGCCCCCCATATGTTTTAATTTTAGTTATTTTTTATTTTATTTTAAAACATATTCCGCAGCTTTATTGAATATAATTGACAAAATTGTATATATTTAAAGTGTACAACGCGATGATTTGTCAGACATTGTGAAATGTCCACAATCAATTTTAACACATCCATCACCTCACATAGCTACCATTTTCGTGTGTGTGAGAAGGCTTCAGATCTATTCTTTTAGCAAATTTCAAATATACAATACAGTATTATTGACTATAGTCACCATGTTGCACATCAGATCCTTAGAACTTACTCGTCTTAACACTGAATGCTTGTACTCTTTCACCAACGTATCCTCATTTCCCTCACACTCCAACACATGGCAACCATCATTCTGCTCTCTGTTTCTGAGTTTGACTTTTTTTTTAGATTCTACATATATGTGATAACAAACAGTATTCGTCTTTCTCTGACTTATTTCACTTAGCATAAAGCCTTCGAGTTTCATCCATGTTACTGCAAATGGAAAAATTTCCTTCTTTCTCATGGTTGAATAATGTTCTGTTATATAAAAAAAAAAAAAATATATATATATATATATATATATATATATATATATATAAATATATATATATATATATAAATATATTTATATATATATATAAATATATATATATATATATATATATACACACCACATTTTCTTTATCCATTCATCCATCAACAGATGCTTAGGTGGTTTCCATATTTTGGTTGTTGTGAATAATGCTGTAATGAACATGGGAGTGCAGATATCTGATTTTTGTTTCCTTCAGCTATATATCCAGGAGTTGGATTGTTAGATCATATGATAGTTCTATTTTTAATTTAATAAAGTATTATAAACTATTGTCACCGTGCTGTACAATACATCCTCATGACATTTATTTTATAATGAGAAGTATTTACCAAAAGCTAATTCTTTTAACATATCAGCAAAATTGATTGCTCCCCTCAGAAGTAAGAAGACACAAATTACCAATATCAGGAATGAAGCAGGGACAGTTATACAGATGCCACAGACATTTAAATCATAATGAGAAAATAGTATAAACAACTTTCTACTAATAAATTTAGTAACATAAACTGTATTCTTGAAAGATACACTCCTCAAGTCCACTTAAGAAGCAATAGTTAACCTAACTGGTTCTATATCTGTTAAAGTAATCCAATTTCTAGCTTAAAAAAACTTCATATACAGAAAACTCCACACTTCACTGATCAACTCTACTGAACACTTGAGAAAAACATAATACCAATTCTACAGAACTCTTCCAGATATTAGATGAGTAGGAAACTCTTCTCAATTGATTTTATGACACCAGCATTACTCTGATACAAAAACCAGACAAAGATATTTTAAGAAAAGAAATTACAGACCAATTTCTCTCCTGAATATAGAGAAAATTTCATTAACAAAATATTATCAAATCAAAGTCAGCAATATATAAAAAAAACGATTAATGCATCATGACTAGTTGTGGTTTATCCTGGGAATTCAAGGTTGTTTCAACTTTTAAAAGCTAATTAGTATGATTCCTTATTTCACCATACCAAAAAACGAGTAACTATATATTCAACTTAATACATGCAAAAGCACATGACAAAATTTAACATCCATTCTTGGTAAAAGCTCTTAGAAAACTATGAATAAAAAACAGTCGTCCTCAACCTACTAAAGAGCATATACAAAAAACCTACAGCCCAAATCATACTTGAAGGTGAAAAACCGGAATTCTTTACACTAAGATTGGAAAAAAGCAAGGATATCCACTCTTATTACTTTTTTCAATGCTGTACTGGAGGCTCTAGCCAGTGCAGTTAATCAAGAATAAGAAATAAAATGCATACAGATTAGAAAAAAATGAAATAAAATTTTCTTTATTTGCAGATGATCTGATTATATAAAAAGTATTTACTCAAAGAATCTATTAAACAAAGCTATGATAACTAATAAATAATTGTATCAAATTTGTAGCATATGTAATGTATAACTGTATCTCTATACATGTGTGGTAGGCAGCCCTTAAAATGGCCTCCTGTGACTCCTGCCTTCTCTTATTTTTGCCCTTGTGTAATCTCCTCACCTTGAGTATAGATGGACTTTGTGACTATCTTCTAAGAAAAGTATGTGGTAAAAGTAATTGTATGTCATTTCTGCTATTTGGTTACAGAAAAACTATGGCTTCCATCTTGGGTGCTCTCTCTCACTCACTTGCTCTGAGGGCATCCAGCTGCCACGTTCCAGGCTACACTGTGGAGAGGCCCACATGGCAAAAAGCTGCTGGCATGTTTATATAAGTCTCGATTTGAAAATGGTCAAATGATTGAAATAGACACTTCACCAAAGAAGATATACAAATGGCAAAGAGATGGTAAAAAATAATTAGTTATTAGGGGAATGTAAATTAAAAGTACAATGAAATAATATGCAAAAATGAAAAAGATGGATGATACTAAGTGCTGATGAGGATGTGGAACATCGGAAAACCCTCATACGAATGTGAAATGGTAAAGCCACTTTGGAAGACAATTAGCCATTTCTTATAAAGTTTAATATACACTTACCATATGACCCAGAATTCACACCTAGGTGTTTACACAAGAGAAGTGAAAACATATATCTATACAAAGTCCTGTAGCATGAATACCATGGCTTCTTTATTCATAATCACCAAAAACTAGAAACAGCTCTAAAGTCCACCAAATTGTGAATGGATAACAATTGAACAATTGGTGAACGAATGACAATTCATACAATGGAATAATCTCAGCTATAAAAAGGAATCAACTACTGATACACACAACAACATTCATAAATCTCAATAGCTTTACGATAAGAGAAATGTCATAGTCAAAGCCTTCATATCATTATGAATCTATTCCTATGATGTTGTAGATAAAGCAAACTTATAGAGAAATAAATTAGATTAGTAGTTGCTTGTAGTTGTCAGGAGCAAGGTTGGTGTGAGAGGATTGTCTACAAGGGGACATGAGGTAAATTTTTGGGAGATGGAAATGTTCTATGTCTCCATTATGCATGTGGGTACGAACTATATATACATCTGTTAAAACTCGTTGAACTATACTCTTAAAAAAATTACTGTATGTAAATTATAAATCAATAAAATATTTTCTTTAGGGAGATGCTTGAACCCTTATATTAAAACTTTTGCGAGACTTCTAGGTTTAACTTTGATCTCATAGGTAAAGATCTAAGTTTGATGGCGGGCCTATTTCAGTGGAAAGACAAAGAACTTGGCTCCCCTGTCCACATTGTGCTGTGACATTGAGTAAACTTTTAATTTCTCTGAGCTCGAATATAAAATCCCGTAGTTACTTCACAAGGTCTTTATAAAAATAATTCATTTATTATCAGTTTATTAGATATTGTAACACACATGTATTCAGTGTTTAAAATGTGCTAGATGCTATGTTTGTCAAGGACAGATTAATGAGCAAGTCAGGTCTCAAACCTCATGGGTTATATAATTTAATGGGAGCAGTGAGAGATAAACACCAATGCATAATATTTTTGTGATAGGGAATATTGGGAATAATGGGAACGTATAATAATATTATAACCTAGTTTAGGAATCAGTAAAAGCTTTCCTAAGTAAATTATTTTTTTTTTTTCATCTGAGCCTGAAAGACACGTGGTATTTAACCAGCTATGGTTTGGGAAGAGAGAAGAGAGATGAGTGAGAGGCGTGGAACTGTGCAGACGGGAGAAGGGATCGGCTCAAGTCAAGATAGTGGAGTCAATGACATGAATGCAGAGTATAAAATCAGAGAAAAAAAGAGCAGAGAATAGCTAGAGTTGTAGGCAGGGGCCGAAGACATAACTTATAAAATAGAATTTTTATTTATTATTAAACAAACTATCCATATGTGTTTTCATCTCTTTCACTGTAATTTTGATTTATCTTTTCTTGTATGAGTATCAAATAATTTTGAAATAATTATTTCAAATTATGATACAAAATAATCAAATAATTTTATTGACAAAATGGTAAGCACACAGAAGTTGCTCCAAATGTATTTATTCAATTATTATTTACATAGTGAATAATAAGACACGGTTTCTGCTCTGATGGAGTTAGTCTATATTTAGACTCATAATCGCTTCTCATGTTTTTTAGGGTTTTACTGAAAGATTTTGTTCTCAAGTGAAATCTGCTACCACCAAACTCTGTCACCTCTTCGGATATATTTTTCTTCTTCGTTTTTAAAATCACATTTAATATGCACTTGACTTGTTTAATGTTTTCTACATTACTACAGTGTAAACTTCATAAGTATAGAGATATTCATTTACTTGCTATATTTGTTGACTGCTGTATTCCTAGCCACTAGAACATAGCCTGGCATAAAATTATGGAATCAGTAAATATATATTAAATACATGAATTAATGAATGTGTTGCTTCCATGAAGAAAGAAAAATAATTTTTAGATCTACCCAAGAGAATTATACTTTGTAAATTAAAAATCCCTTGGGGCGGGCCCCAAGGTGAAGTGGTTAAATTCAGAGAATTCTGCTTCCACAGCCCGTCTTCTCTGGTTCCCATCCGGGCAGGGACCTACACCACTCATCAGCTACACTGTGGTGCCAACCCACATATAAAGTGGTGGAAGATTGGCATAGATGTTAGCTCAGGGTTAATCTTCCTTAGCAAAAAAAAAAAAGAAAGAAAGAAAGGGGGGGCAGAGAGAGAGGAACAAAAGAAAAGAAGGAAGGAAAGAGGGAAGGAAGGAAGGAAATAAGAAAGGAAGGAAGGAGGAAAGAAAGAAAAAAAAATCCCTTAAAAATATGTATCCTCATTCTTAAAATAAAATTGGCTAGAATTCTGAGAAAAATTTAAAATATTCTACATTCTGGAGTTATGCCCATTTTCATAGCTCAGCAATAGTGGGTCATAGATTCAAATGTACTTATTGAACACAGGATAATATTATCTGATAGTGTGCAGACTTTAAATGTCCTCATCGTCTTACCCACGGTGTGAAGGGAGAGCAACCTGAATGTGACTCTGAGAGGAGACTTCCTTTGTGGGGGTTAGCTGGAACGTCACAGAGCAATTAGATTCTCCTTTCTCTCCTCATAGTGTCTCTTTGCCAACTTGCTGGTTAGTGAGACAGACTTCTCACTATGAGACCTGGAACACCAAAACTATGAGGCATAAACCACACAGAGGTGAGATAATCTCAGCATAAGAGGCTATAAGTACAATTTAATAATTTATTCTACCCTCTTGGGAATGAAATTTCATCACATCTATTTTGTATTAAATATAGTTTTCTATAAAATATACATTATGAGCACTGATTAAGATATATGCACGGATAATGGAGAGATGTTGAGGGTTTTTTTTCTTTGTAGTTTAATGGAATTTGGTGTATGAGATAGACATGCATATACCCACACATACAAGAGACAAATGGTGCCAAGGAAACTTTTAGAATAAGCCTCCATATTCCTATTATTAATAATAAGTTCTACCAGAAACATATCAATATAGTCATATCTCTTGCGCACATATTCTTTTTACATGCTTTGTAATTCCATTTAGTATATAGAGCTCAATAGATTTTTTCTGTGCTTTTTTGTGCCTCACTTTCCTCTTCTGTAAAATGAAACGCATATCTTTACAGTTTCGATCATACAGAGTTGTGAGGAGTCAACAACTAATACATATAAACACCTGGAATTGTGCCTTGCACATAGGGAGTGCTAATTATTATTATTGTTGTTGTTATTATTACTATTGTCGTTGTTATTTTTACCTAAATGAAAAGAGCAGTACTGACTGTGCCTAAAAACGATGTAGTGAGGGAAATTATGTCAGTTACCAGAAATTAGATGAAATGGGTGAATTCAAAGACTTGCACATATTTACAGAACCAGATATCAAATTCCTTTACAAAACATTTTTTAACAATTACTTTATTTACTGAGGGATTATTTTTTTGGCTATTGTTTAGCTCTCAATGTGTAGGGATCAGCCTGTTTTGAACAAGATGCTTTGATTTGATTTTATAAAAATGTCAGTTCAATGTGATAAGTTCTTTGAGCATCAACAATGATATAAACAGTGTGGATCTCTAACTTTGAAAATGGCAACCCAGAAACACCATTATCGCCTTAACCTCTTTGTGATACACCTAGCTGTCTTCTTTTAACACGTTTATTCAATTGGTAAATTGAAGTTACAGGACATTATATTGATAAAGAAGAATTGAAAAATGCATTCTCAGCACACAGATCAGGCAACAGCAGGTACTTAATAAATGCTTGTCCAGGACACATGACCTTGTGTAGTTATTAATTGTTATGGTCCATCTTTGAGAGCTATTATTTGAAAATTATTGATATTTATTTAAAATTGGATATTAATCTTTGTTTAGATTATGCCAATTATTTTATGAAATTATTATGATGAGAATAAACTTTCGTTCCACTTCATTTCCTAGAAAACAGTGAAAAGAAGATGGTTCACATGGAGTTTTCGCCTATAACCCCTGCTTCACAGACAGATGAGACTTGAGATATCTAAAGGAGAAGGTAAATATTTGCATATATTTCAGACTTTACATGATCGTACTTTGAAGTTTCTGTTCACATAACCCTTGTGAAAAGAATATATTCTTAGTGTCCTCATCTGAATGAAAAGGTCCTATTGTTCCCCAAAATTTAATTTTGGAGGATAATGAGAAGAGGAAAGTAAGAATGAAAGCAATACTGTTATGTGGATTGATGCCCATTTTGAAGCCTCTCTTCCTCTGACTACTTTTTCTCCATTCAACCTCATAATTACCCACATGCCCACTGCAAAATAAGCTTTACAAGGCCGAATAATTTTTTTTTCTATTTGGTTCACTAATATATCACCAGCACTTAGGTATCTAGCACATGATAGATGTTCAAGAAATATTTTAAATGAATTATTTATTTACTGGTTTATTAATTCATTCATTTATGGAATGCTTATTGAATGGAACCAGGTGTTAAGCATTATGATAGATATTAGTGTTGCATAGATAAAAGAGAGAAATTCCGCCCTTAAGGATCTTATAGTCCAGTGGGAGAGATTGCAAGTATATATATTTGGATAAATGCTACGTAGGAGTGAAAATGGGGCAATTGGAGATCAAAGAATAAGGCACCCTGTTGACACTTGAGTCAGGAGTAGAAGTGAATTAAGCAGAATAGTGGTTTTAATTGGAATAACTGATGGGGATGGAGGTGGAGGAATGTTTCAGGTGAAGAGAACAGTGTAAACATGGGAGTGTGATGGAGCAGGGCCAGCAGAACTATGAATGGACTAAGGAAACTAAAGTCAGGGAAGTCAGGCTGTTTCAAATGATCCAGGAGAGAAATCAGTGCTCAAAATACTGCTGTGACAGTGGGAATGGAAAGGAAAGGATTTAGTACAGAGATGTAAGGGGATAGAATCATCAAGATCTGGTGAATTGTAGAACGGGAGGAGTAAGGAGAGACAAAAATCAAGGATGATTCTTAGGCTTTTGACTTGGGAAACTTGGTAGATTACGGTCCCACTCAACAGGACATGAAATGCAGGTGGGGGTTATGATGGCAGATGGGCAGCAAGGTAAGGAGTTTAGCTTTGGGCAGTGAGTTTTCAACACCTGTGGAGAATTCTTGTGCGATGCCTGGTGAGACATCAGATACATGAGTCTGCAGACTAGGAAAATGATCCTGTGGGATGTATAAACTTGAGGGTCATTGCAATGAAAGTGGCAGATGAAGCCATGGCAGTTGAGATCATTCATAGAGATGATGCAACTTAGTAAGAGAGAAACGGCCAAAGATAGACACTAGATAAAATCCTTTGAAGATTGTACACACACACAAACAACTAGGGAGTGACATGAAGAAAACTATGAGTACTATTATGGAATCTAAGGGAGAAATATACTCTTCTCTCTCCTCTCAGATACAGGATTTTCGGGCTTCATGAACTGTGTTGTGGACTGTCTCCATCCTAACTCCATGCTGTTTTGTATTTTGTTTTCTATAAGAATTTATGTAATATTAGGATAATCTATCCTTTCAGCTTTTTGAATGACTTGCTCTTAAAACAGTACAGAGTTATTGGTTTTTTGTGTGTCTGAGACTATTTTAGACTCATTTTCATTAATGGTTATAGGCAAGGGTGGGATTCAAAATATTGACAACCTGTGTGGCATAGGCCCAACCAACCTGAAAATACCCCAGTCTGGAAACATCTGTTGTGTCCTGGTATCTATAAAACATTTCTTCTGGAGTAAGTCTTGGTAAATTAAAAACTTTTTGGAATTTGTTCATTTCATCTAAGTTTTCAAATAATTATAATCCATTTAAAATTGTAACTCCTTACAATGTTATAAACCAATGTTACTGCAATAAACAAAAAATTAAAAAAAAAAATTGTAACTCTTCAGCATTCTGTATCCCTCTTTTCTGAGTTATTTCTTATAGTATTTACCCTCTTATACTTAACTATGATTTTTTTAACCCATTTAATCATTACCTACCCTCCCTCAATTGTAATATTAATTCCACGGGAACACAAAAGCTTCCACGGGAGCCTTTTTAATACTTCATTCCTGATGTTAAGAACAGTGTTTTAGACACATTATGTGCTAAACAAATACTTGTTTAAATTAACAATGTTTAAGAACCAATTTTGACTTTGTAGATCCTGTTTTATATTTACTTTCTGTTTTATTAATTTCTCTTCATATCAGTTACTTTCTCTCTTTTTCTTTCTTTTCCTCTTTTCCTAACTTCTTAAATTGGATGCTTGACTTGTTAATATAAAGCCTTTATTTTCTAATATAAATATTTTTATCTTAAAATACTGTGTATTTTTCCACTAAAAAAATACGTCCATTTTAGAGGAAAATTACCCCGAATTCCAATATCCAAAATAAAGCACCCTGTTACTTTAGTATATTTCTCTTTTGCCCATGTAACTTTTTCCTTTGCATAATTGAAAATAGTCCTGTATGCAATCTGGTGACTGACTGATTTTAACTTAAAATGTGATCTCAATACAAATTTGTGCAGTATTACTTTTGAACTAGTGTAGAGCCTCTACATTGTATGTGTATAGACTAGAGGTCTACACACATAATATAGTCATTTAAAGGTATTCCTAAATGATGTAGCTGAATATGTAAACATTCAAGTTATTTTTAAAAGAATACCATGGCTTTGGCGCCCTCTTCCACCTAAACAAATTCCAAGAACTTGACTAATTATAAATTATCATCCTAGAATATTTTTTGTCTTGAAGTAGTCAACAGGAGAAATGCTCTGGCCTTTGGTAAATGAAGCAAGAGGACAATACAAAAAATTATATTTTATTTAAAATTTAGGGCTAAGTGCTTACTAAGATCTGGAGCTACTGATTCTATTGTTTATAGCAGTATAATGATATCCCTCTCTGCTTAGGTCTCAGAAATTTTCTGGTCAAAGCATAGTTCCAGTTGTCTTGGAATTATCATTATCATCCTCTGAAGGATGTGCATGACTGAACATCCTCTGAACATTCTCTACTTAACAGAAACACACTACATAGTCAATGTCCTACATACCTGGTCAATAGTAACTCATTTAGTTCTCATAACTAGTCAATGAGTTAGGTCCTGTCATGATCTGCATTTTACGAATGAAGAAACAGACACAAAGAATTTCAGTAACTTGCTTAACATAAGTCACACAGCTAAGCAGCAGAGTGAGGGATCAAACCCAGACATGTTGGTTCTGGAACCCATGCTCTGAAATCCACGCTGTCTCTCCTTGTGGCGTTTACCTTGACCAGAAGTGTTGCCAGATTCTAAAGTCTGGGTAAGCAAGCCTGATGGGTGGGGCTGTGCGGTGCTACCTGTGCTCCTGATCGTCTGGGGAACGGCATCTCTTTCCTTATACCAGCACATCTTGCCTGGCCTCTATATTTTCTCCTCTGGGATAATGACTATTCCAGCAGTTGTTTCAATATGCTAATTAGTGCTGGGGGCATTTCTCTTTTCTTAAGCGACAGAGGAGAAGAGGTTGGAAAGGCTTCACAAAAATGCAGGATTCCACTTTCATTCCCAGCCTCAGATCCAAGCAATCCTACGAATAGAAAGAATTCCTGAACAACACATGAATAAAGGTAAGTACATGTTTCTGAATTTCCATCATGCTCTAAATGTTAGAATATTGAGAATTTTGTCTTGATCTGTTGAGAAATCTGTAGAGAAGTTCAGACTATTGTTGTAGCTGCAGTTTAATGTGTCTTATACAAGAAAAAAATACTCTTAAACACCATTAATTCAAATTATTCAGCAAAGAAGTAATTATCTGGATCATCTCAATGGAGATTTTTGAATGTACCATGGAAGAAGAAATGGCTTATTACTTCTGTAATGCAGAAAGTTCAGGGTTTTGCAGAATTCAATAGATCTAACAGAAGAGTATCCTAACCTGAACTTGACTATACTTCTCTTAGAAAACACCCGTTTTCCTTTGAAATTGTGCCTTCACTGAAAATTGTCATCCCTAAAATTGGGAGGTAACATATCACAAAGCGTTTTGGAGGCAGATGGAACTGGGTTTTAATATTTTCCACCAATAATTAGCTATGAAACAGTAGGCCAATTACTTAATTACTAATATGTACACCTCAGATTCCCTCATCTATAAGATGAGAATAACAAAAATCTTAGAGTTATTGTTGGGACTAAGTGAGATTATATAAGTAAAGCCATTACCGCAAGATAGGCATTCAATTTTTGGTAGTTGCTATTAATTTTTTTTTTCTTCTATTTGTTTGTTGTGGTAACATTGGTTTATAACATTGTATAAATTTCAGGTATACATCATTATACTTCTATTTCTGCATGGATCACACGATGTTCTCATCTTCACTACGCAAATACTGATTACAATCCATCACCACACACATGTGCCTAATTATCCCTTTCACCCTCCTCCCTCCCCCCTTCCCTACTGGAAACCACCAATCCAATCTCTGTCACTATGTGTTTGTTTGTTGTTATTATCTACTACTTAATGAGTGAGATCATACGGTATCTGACCTTCTCCCTCTGACTTATTTCGCTTTGCATAATACCCTCAATGTCCATCCATGTTATGACAAATGGCTGGATTTCATCGTTTCTTATGGCTGAGTAGTATTTCATTGTGTATAAATACCACATCTTCTTTATCCATTCTTCCCTTGATGGGCACTTAGGTTGCTTCCACATCTTGGCTATTGTGAATAATTCTGCAATGAACAGAGGGGTGAGTGTATCTTTACGCATTGGTGTTTTCAAGTTCTTTGGATAAATACCCAGCAGTGGAATAGCTGGATCGTATGGTAGTTCTATCCTTAATTTTTTGAGGAATCTCCATACTGTTTTCCACAGTGGCTGCACCAGTTTGCACTCCCACCAGCAGTGTAGGAGAGTTCCCTTTTCTCCACATCTTCTCCAACACTTGTTTCTTGTTTTGTTAATTATAGCCATTCTGATGGGCGTGAGGTGATATCATGTTGTAGTTTTGATTTGCATTTCCCTGATAATTAATGATCTTTTAATGTGCCTGTTGGCCATCTGTGTATCTTCTTGGAGAAATGTCTGTTCAGGTCTTTTGCCCATTTTTTAATTGGTTTGTTAGTTTTTTTCTTGTTGAGATGCATGAGTTCTTTATATATTTTGGAGATTAAGCCCTTATCAGATGTATGGTTTGCAAATATCTTCTCCCATTTACATATATATATATATATTTTATATGTATATGCATATATAAAGTGTAAGTATATAAAGTATATATTTATGTATATAAAATTAATGTGCATATATATATAAAGTATGTTAAAAATAATACTTTTTTCCCCAAACCATGCATTTTTCTTCTTGAGGTTTAGCAAAGAAGAACTTTACACCAGGACAGTTTTCACATAGCCAGTTTCTCAGTTTGCTCCTGAGTGACTCATTCAACTAGTTAAAAATATTTATTGAGTGTCTTTTAATCATGGTACTAAAGCAAGACCAGTCAGCAGGCTTTTGTGATGGTTCTGACCACATGTGGCTGTGACTTGGACTAGCATAATGAAAGCAAGACAGAAGATCAGGGTTGCCTTTAAATTTCTACCTGACTTTTTTCTTTAGAGGACTTTTCTAGGATTTGCAATGTGTTTTCCATTTCCTTCTTTCTCCATTTCATAAAGATCTCATTTTGCCATAGTCTGGAATTTCTTCCTTAGCATTTGGATTAAATTTTGGATAGTTCCTAATTGCCTATACTATACAATATTTCCTGGCTTTTTGCTTATTTTCCAGAGACATTCTCTGTTACTATATCCCAGAATAGTGGACTGGGAAGGGAACCTTGTGGTCACCTAAGTTTTAAAACCAATAGCTTCTATTGTTTTTATTTCTCTTTTCCACCCTAAAAATAATAAGATTTAGGGGGAAGGTAGTTACAAATAAGGGAAATGCCATATGTATTATAAGCATTTCAAGAAAAGAATAGATGAGTGATTTTAAGAAGTAAATGGTTATTTTAAAAAGAAAAGCCAAAATTATACCCCTTCCCCTGAGCTCCCTTATGCTACTAAATAACCTTGAAGGCAGTAGCACCAAGAATTTTCAAATACGAGGCAAATATTTCTAACAGATGGTAAATTTTTTTATAAATGAAATACTCATGTGACCTGAGTGGGTTATAATACCTACGTAATGACAATTCTAATTCATGCAGCAGTTCCAGTCTTAACTTGCATGCTTTTTTGAGACAAAGTTCGCAGATAATAGATCCCTGATTGAAGCCTTGCCACAATTCCTCTACCATTTACATATTTTCTTGGACAGAATTGTGAGCAGCATCTTCAGGATGTATTGCTGCAGTAACATTAGGAATTATGTGTTTCATTCTTTGGGGAATATCAGCATTTTTTGCAACTTAGTGTAAGTATTCTTCAGAAATGTCCTTCTTCATGTTGAATTTTACCTAAATATTATTTTTCCCCCAAAATGAGGAAGAAGCGTTAAGTCTAGTGAGATAATCACATTCTGATAGTAGAAATATTCTTATTTCTAGGCCTTTCTGGACTTGAGAGAAAATATTCATGAATTCAAAACAGAAAGTCTTTAGTAAACAGTTCTTAAGAAGGAGAACTATGTGTTTATTGCATTTAGTAGCCTTTCCATTTCACTGTGAATCATACATATTTACTCTCTGAATCCAATAGCATTAATATTCCTCTGTTTATTTTATGTATTCCTGATGACATTGGTTTGAAGACAAATCTAACAGAGTTCTTTATACCATTTTACTTTAACTTTGCACACTTCTGTATTTCTATAATTTGGATATTTTCCCCTTAATATTGAGATTGAATCTCAGTTTATTATTAATACTGCATATAATGACCCTGGAAGTTTTACAGGTTCACTGGATCAATCATTTATTTTCTCTTTGAAATAGCAATCAATAACATTACTTATATTAATTATACCCAATAATATTTGGGTGACTATTTTCATCAATATATTTAAAACTTCTTTACCTTCTCCCTCCTCCCACCCATGTCACACATGCTCTACTCTTGGTAAGGAATACTTGAAGCGTGGTGTGTATTCTTTCCTACCTTTCCCTACATACACCTGCAGAGGGAGCCATGTAATTCGTTGTTTGCATTATAATGGAGGTGCTATATTATATGCACTTTGTTGCATATTGTCTTTCTCATTTGAAAATAAATTTTGGGAATCAAGCTGCAATTCATTCTTTTTAGTGACAACTTCATAGCCCATGATGAGAATTTACTGTAGTTTATTCAACCTGCCCCTCTGGGTAGGCATTCACTTTATTCCAAATTTTTGCTGTTATAAATAATACTACAATACACATTTTTAGAAACTGATGCTTTAATTTTTGTGGGATAACTTCCCAGAGTTAGAATAAATTCTCAGAGTTAGGATTTCAGGGTTTGAGACCATGTATATTGTAAATAAAATATATTTTGCAAGATTACTTTCTAAACATAAGATATTAATTTGCATTTCCCCTGTCAAAGCATAAGAACACTTTTCCTCACAGCGTGCTAGCAATAAATATTTTTATTCTTCTAATAGTTTGCCAGATTGAAGGGCAAGAGTAACACACACTCAACTCAAACTAATTCAAACAAAACAAAGGAATTTATAGGCTTATTGAAATGGTGACTGCAAGGGCAGTTTTGGGTTCTAGTACAGCTGCATTTGTGAACTCCAACAATGTGGTCAAGGCTCTCTCCTCTTAGGGCTCTTAGACTTGCTCAGCCAACTTTGACTTTATTTTCAGAAAGATTTTCTCCACTGGTAGCCCTGGGCTCATATAATGTCAGCTGAACCATCGTAATTATAATAGTTTTCCGTCATAACTTCTGTGAAAAAGTCCTGTCTGTGGCTTTTCTGATTAGCCTTTTTTTAATCATGTGCTCAATCCCTTCCAAACACCATGAAGAGCATTTTCCACAGGAGAAAGGAGTTATAATTACCAAAAGAAGGAGAAAAGGAAGATGAACACCCACTCAGAGAAAGTTATTTTGAAATATTCACATATAGCTTCTTATACTTGTCTGTAAGAGCCTCTGCCTCTTTCCAGTGTCATTACATGCAAAGAAACATACACACACACAGCCCTACTCAAGAACAATATATTTAATGGACACGGTCTCCTCTCCTTTTTTCCCTATCATTTCCCTAGTTTCAAGGTAAAGACTCACTTCCTATAATATTCATTTATAATTCAGATCTTAGGATCAAATATTTGAATTAATCTTTACTTAATTCAGGAAAGCTGTGCTCCATTCTGTCTAAGAGTTCAGGTATATAACTCCGAGGATTGTGGTTTAGCTAAGGAAATATATCTTAATTATAATGATTTATATGGATGATTTTCCCAGAGTGTCTTAAATTCTTGTCCTATGGAATCATTTAGATCTGAATAATTAAAGCAATTATAAGAATATGAGAAGATACATAGAGTAATTTAGCCTAAATTTATGTCCTTTGAAGAACTGAAATAATCAAAGTATCTAAATTTTATTATAATCTCTCCAGGGATTCCAGGTTCATTGGAACTCATCTACATATGGAGGTGTATTAAAAATAACAGAAAGTAGTGTTTATGCACACTTAAAGTTTAGTCAGAATCACAGGCATGCAACTCCTTTTATTTTACTGTTTTTATCATTAATGAATATTTAAAGTCATTTATTTAGTCCTGTCCTATGATTAGAAGGTAGACTATATATTAGATCATGAATAAGGACATCATAGTACATGTTTTTCCCCAGCATTATTGAAATATAATTGACATACATCATTGTGCAAGTTTAAGATATACAACATAATTATTTGATATACATTGCAAAATGATTATCACAATAAGGTTAGTTAATACATCCATCACCTCACATAGTTCGATATGATTTCATCACATATGAGGTGTGAGGTCACATCTCACTGATTTTTTTTTTTAATTTTTTGTTTATTGCGGTAACATTGGTTTATAATGTATAAATTTCAAGTGTACATCATTATACTTCTATTTCTGCATGGATTACATCATGTTCACCACCCAAATACTAATTACAATCCATCACCACACACATGTGCCTAATTATCCCTTTCACCCTCCTCCCTCCCCCCTTCCCCTCTGGTAACCACCATTCCAATCTCTGTCTCTATGTGTTTGTTTGTTGTTGTTATTATCTACTACTTAATGAGTGAGATCATATGGTATTTGACCTTCTCCCTCTGACTTATTTCACTTTGCCTAATACCCTCAATGTCCATCCATGTTGTCACAAATGGCTGGATTTCATTGTTTCTTATGGCTAAGTAGTATCCCATTGTGTATATATACCACATCTTCTTTATCCATTAGTCCCTCCATTGTGATTTTGATTTGAGTTTCCCTAATAGTGATGTTGAACATCTTTTCATGTGTCTGTTGGCCATCTGTATATCTTGCTTGGAAAAATGTCTATTCATAGCCTCTGCCCATTTTTTGATCAAGTTGTTGATTTTTTTGTGGTTCAGTTGTATGAATTCTTTATATAATTTGGATACTTACCACTTATCAGATATATGATTTACAAATATCTTCTCCAAGTTGGTGAGTTGTCTTTTCATTTGTTGGTGGTTTCCTTTGTTGTGCAGAAGCATTTTGGTTTGATATAGTTCCACTTGTTTATTTTTTCTTTTGTTTCCCTTCCCTGAAGAGACGGGATAATCAAGAAACTACTGCTAAGAACAGTGTCAAAGAGTGTACTGTCTATGTTTTCTTGTAGGAGTTTTATAGTTTAAGGCCTTACATTCAAATCTTTAATCCATTTTGTGGTAACTTGTGTATGGTACAAAGAATGGTCTACATTCCTTCTTTTGCATGTGGCAGTCTAGTTTTCCTAACACCATTTATTGAAGAGACTTTCCTTTCTCCATTGTATATTCTTGGTTCCTTTGTTGAAAATTAGCTATCCATAGATGTATAGCTTTATTTCTGGGCCTTCAATTCTACTCCACTGATCTGTGTGTCTGTTTTTCTTCAGTACTGGGTTGTTCTAATTACTATAGCTCTGTAGTATATCTTGAATTCAAAGATTGTGATACCTCCAGCTTTCTGCTTTTTTCTCAGGATTGCTTTGGCTATTCAGAGTCTTTTGTTGTCCCATATAAATTTTAGGATACTTTTTTCTATCTCCATGAAAAATGTCTTTGGGATTCTGTTTGGGATTGCATTGAATCTGTAGATTCCTTTAGGTACTATGGACATTTTAACTATGTTAATTCTTCCAATCCACGATCACCGGATATCTTTCCGTTTCTTTATTTCTTCTTCAATATCTTTTAATAATATCTTATAGTTTTCAGTGTATAGGTCTTTCACCTCCTTGATTAAATTTATTCCTAGGTGTTTTATTCCTTTTGCTGAGATTGTAAATGGGATTGTATTCTTGATTTCTTTTTCTGCTAGTTTATTAGTGTAGAGAAATGCAACCTATGTTTTGTATGTTGATTTTGTACCCTGCAATTTTACTGTATTTGTTAATTATTTCTAATAGTTTTCTGGTGGATTATTTAGGGTGTTCTAAATATAGAATCAAGTCATCCACAAATAGTGACAGTTTCACTTCTTTCTTTGAAATTTGGATCCCTTTGATTTCTTTTTCTTGCCTAATTGCTCTGGCTACGACTTCCAATACTGTGTTGAATAAGAGTGGCAAGAGTGAGCATCCTTGTTCTGTTCTCAGAGGAATGGTTTTCAGTTTTTCACTGCTGAGTATGATGTTGCCTGTGGGTTTGTCACATATGGCCTTATATGTTGAGGTAATTTCCTTCTATACCCATTTTTGAGACTTATTATCATAAATAGATTTTGGATCCTGTCATGCTTTCTCTGTGTCTAGTGAGATGATCATGTTATTTTTTTGTTCTTCATTACATTAATGTGGTGCATCACATAGATTAATTTGCAGATGTTGAACTATCCCTGGGTCCCTGGAATAAATCCCACTTGATGGTGGTGTATGATCCTTTTAACGCATTGTTGTATTCCATTTGCTAATATTTTGTTCAGGATTTTTGCATTTATGTTCTTTAGCAATATAGGTCTGTAATTTTCCTTTTGTGTGGTGTTCTTGTCTTGTTTTGGTATCAAGGTAATTTTGGCCTCAGAAAACGATGTGAGAAGCATCCCTTCCTCTTCAATTTTTTGAAAGCATTTGAGATGGATAAGTAGTAAATCTTCTTTGAATGTTTGATAGAATTCTCCAGAGAAGCCATCTGGTCCTGGACTTTCGTTTTTTGGGAGGTTTTTTAATTTTATTTTTTATTCTTTTTTTTTTTTTTTTTTTGGTGAGGAAGACTAGCCCTGAGCTAACATCTGATGCCAATCCTCCTCTTTTATTTTTGCTGAGGAAGATTGGCCCTGGGCTGACATCCATGCCCATTTCCCTCCACTTTGTATAGGACACTGCCAAAGCATGGCTTGACAAGAGGTACATTGGTGCTCTCCCAGGATCCAAACCTGTGAACCTTAGGCTGCTGAAGCAGAGCATGTGTGTTTAACCGCTGTGACCCCAGGCTGGACCCTGGGAGGATATTTTATTACTGTTTCAATCTCTTCACTTGTGATTGGTCTATTCAGGTTCTCTATTTCTTATTGATTCAGTTTTGGGAGGTTGTATGATTTTAAGAGTTTATTCATTTCTTCTAAGTTAACCAATTTGCTGGCATATAGCTTTCATGATATTCTCTTATAGTCCTTTAAATGTCTTAGTGTCCATTGTAATTTCTCCTGTTTCATTTCTGATTTTATTTCTTTGTGCCTCACTTTTTTTTCTTAGTGAGTCCAGCTAAGGATTTGTCAAATTTGCTTATCTTTTCAAAGAAACAACAATTAGTTTCATTAATCCTTTCTATTGTCTTTTTAGTCTCTACTTTATTTATTTCTGCTCTGATTTTTAGTGTTTCCTTCCTTCTCATGACTTTCTGCTTTGTTTGTTCTTCTTTTCTAGTTCTTTAAAGTATAATGCCATATTGTTTAGTTGAGATTTTTCTTTTTCTTTTTTTTGTGGTGGGCCTGTATTGCTAGAAACGTCACTCTTAGTACTGCTTTTGCTGCAGTCCATAAGTTTTGGTATGTTTTGTTTTCATTTTATTTGTCTCCAGGTGTTTTTGATTTCTCCTTTGATTTCTTCATGGATCCAATGGTTGTTCACTAGCAGGTTATTTAGTCTCTACATGTTTGTGACTTTTCCAGTTTTCTTTTTGTAGTTCGTTTCTAGTTTCATACCGTTTTGTCAGAAAAGATACTTGATATGATTTCAATCTTCTTAAATATATTGAGGCTTGTTTTGTTTCCCAACATATGGTCTATTTTTGAGAATGTTCCATGAGCAATTGAGAAGAATGTGTATTCTTCTGCTTTTGGATGGATTGTTCTATATATATCTCTTAAGTCCTTCTGGTCTATTGCTTCATTTAAGGCCACTGTTTCCTTGTTGACTTTCTTTCTAGAAGACATATCTTTGATGAAAGTAGGGTGTTAAAGTCCCCTCCTATTATTGTGTTGTTGTCAACTTCTCCCTTTAGGTCTGTTAATAGTTGCTTTATCTACTTTGGTACTTCTATGTCAGGTGCATATTTGTTAATAAGTGTTATGTCTTCTTGGTGGAATGTCCCTTTTACTATTATATAATTCCCATCTTTGTCTCTTATTATCTCTTTTGTCTTGAAGTCTGTTTTGTCTGATATAAGTATAGCGACGCCCACTTTCTTTTGTTTACCATTTGCTTGGAGTATCATTTTCCATCCGTTCACTCTGAGCCTATGTTTGTCTTTAGAACTGACATGGGTCTCGTGGAGGCAACATAATGTTGGGTCTTGTTTTTTAATCCATCCAGCCACTCTGTGTCTTTTGATTGGTGAATTCAATCCATTTACATTTAGATTATTGATATATGAGGATTTAATGCTGTCATTTTATCTTTTGTTTTCTGGTTGTTCTATATATCCATTGTTTCTTTTTCCTTGCATCTTTGTCTGCTTTTTCAGGTTGGTGGTTTTCTGTGATATATATCTCAGTTTCCTCTTTATTTATAATTTGTGACTGTGCTCTGATTTTTTATTTGGTGGTTACTGTGAGGTTTGTATAAAAGATCTCATAGATGAGGTAGTCCTTTTTCTGCTGATAACATCTTATCTCCAGTAGCCTGTGCATGTTCCATCATTTTCCTCTTCCCCTTGAATGTTTCTGTTGTCACAAATTATCTTTTTTTGTGTTGTGGGTTAGTTACCAGATTAAAGTGGTTATTGTCATTTTTGATGCTGTCTTTCCCCTTAACTTTATGTTATAATTAATTGTTTACTAACCTATTCTGATATAGAGTTGCAGTTTTCTGATTCTCTCTGTCTATTTCTCATCTTGCTCAATGCTTTGTCAATCTTAGCCTTTTGTTTCATGTAGGAGGGCTCTTTTCAACATTTCTTTTAAGGCAGGTCTATTGGCAATGAACTTCCTCAGTTTTTGTTTGGGAAAGATTTTATTTTTTCTTCATACCTGAAGGATAACACTGCCTGATAGAATATTCTTAGCTAGTAATTTTGTCTTTCAATATTTTGAATATGTCATTCCACTCTCTCCCTGCCTGCAGAGTTTCTGCTGAAAAATCAGCTGATAGCTGGATAGGGGTTCCTTTGTAAGTTATTTTCCTCTCTCTGGGCACTCTTAATATTCTTTGTTATTGACTTTTGACAGTTTTAATACTATATACCTTGGAAAAGGTCTTTTTGCATTGAGAGAATTAGGAGTTCTAGTAGCTTCATTTCTTTGTATATCCTTTTCCTTCCCCAGGTTTGGGAAGTTCTCAGCTATTATGTCTTTGAATAAGCTGTCAAATGCTTTCTCCCTCTCTTCTCCTTCTGGGATACCTATTATCATTATTTTGCTTCTCCTAATTGAGTTGAATATTTCTTGTGGAATTTCTTCATTTTTAAAAAATCTTAGTTCTCTCTCTTCCATCTGAATCATTTCTATATTTCTGTCTTCGAGCTTGCTAAGTCTCTCATCCATATGGCCTTCTCTATTTCCAATGCTGTCTACTTTATTTTTCATCTCATTAATTGTGTTCTTCATCCTCAGAATTTTTTTTTTATTTTAGAATTTCAATCTCTTTGATGAAGAGGTGAATCTCTCCTTCTGATCATTAATTTTATTTCTGAGTTCATTGAACTGTCTTTCTGAGTTTTCTGGTAACTCATTGAGTTTCTTCATAGCAACTATTAGGAATTCTCTGTCACTTTGATTGCAATGTTTTGTGACTTCAAGTTTGGTTTCTGGAGATTTGGCATTTTCTTTCTTTTCTACTATGTTATTGCATAGTAGTATTGCATGAGTTGATCCTCTGCCAGCATATTTGTGGTAGTAAACACCTTACTTACTTGGGTAAGGCTTTGGTTACTTTGATTCCTAGCTGCTTCTGGTTGTATTTGAGATCCTTCACTTTTCAACATCCAGTGCCTCTGCCAAAAACATTGTCAGTGGCTTCTTTGTGCTGGATATAACTCTCAGGTTGGTGGTGGCTTGCTGCTTAAAATGTCACTGCAGTCTTGGGTGTTGCCACTGGGGTCACCAGGCTGTGAGCACTTCTGCTGCTTCTGGGGTTGCCTGGGTCTCCTGTTACCCCACTGGCTCTTCATGGGCTCTTCATGTGCTTGTGCTGTTGCCCCATGCACTACCTGAGCTTCTACTCTGCAGTTATCTGAGGGTGCTGACTGCACTGCTACCTGAGCTGCTGGGTTCACAAGTGTTTCTGTTACTGCCAGGGGCCCCAGCTCTTGTTTGTAGCCTCTACTGCTAATAGGGATGGTGTCAGGAGTGTCACCACTGGGGGCTGCATCATGGATTCTGCTATCACACCTGATGCCTCAGGTCACAGGTACCAACTACCACTGCTGGGGGAGGAGCAGGGTCCGAGCCATGACTGCCACTCCTGCTTCTGCATCCTCTGGTCACTGACCTGCATCAATGTACTCTTTAAAGCCTCAGGTTAGGGCACCACCACCCCTGCTGGTTGTATCCATGTTTTGGATGCAGCTCTTGCTACTGCAAAGGCTGAGTTTGTAGTCACCACACCCTGGGGAAGGGGTGGGGGCTGGGTTGCTGGTGTCACTGTGCTCCCTGGAGCCTCAGTTCATGGGTATCACCTGCCACTGCTGTGGTGGGGGTAGGGGCTAAGTCAAAAGTACCGTTGCTGCTCCTATAGCCTCTGGTCACAGGCATGTGCCCTGGTGTGCTTTTTTAGAACATCAGGTCAGGGTCCCACCACCCCTGCCTGGGATATCTGCATTTTGAATGTTGTCCCCATTGCCGGAAAGACCAAGGCTGCTGCTGGTGGAGGGGACAAGGTCATTGGCACCACCGTGCTTCCAGAAGCCTCAGGTAGTGGGTGCCACCTGCCACTGAGGGGGGTGGGCCAGGTGCTAAGCTGCGAGTGCCATTGCTCCTCCAGCAGCTTATGGCTTCTGGCTTGAGCCAGTGCTGAGAGAACACATGTTTTGGATTGATGCAACTGTTGGAAGGGGAGGGATCTGTTCCCCTACTTCCATTGCCTCCTGGAGATCCAGGACACCCACCTTCAGATGTATAGATGCACGGATCTCTGAGGCATTCTGGTGTGCTGTGCAGGGAGTCCTTTGTTGGTCAACAGATGTCCCACTGGTTGTAACTTAGAGGGGAGAGACAGAGTGAACAACTCAATCTGCCATGATGTTGATGTCACTCTCCTTTTTTTTTTTTTATAATGAGAGATTTTTAAAGTCTAGTCTCTTAGCACCTTTCAAATATACAATACAGGATTGTTAAATATAGGAACTATGCTGTACATTACATCCCCAGAACTTATTTGTCTCATAACTGGAAGTTTGTACCCTTTGACCACCTTCACGTATTTATTCCCTCTCCCACCCCCGCCTATGCAAGCAACATTTTGTTCTCTCGATGGGTTTTTATTTTAGATTCCATTTATAAGTGATAGCATACAGTATTTGTGATTCTCTGTCTGACTTATTTACTTAGCATAATTCCCCTAAGATTAATCCATGTTATTGTATATGGGAGGATTTCCTTCTTTTTTTTATGGCTGAATAATGTTCTATTGTATATATATATATATGACATTTTCTTTACTTAGTCATCTGTTGATGGACGATTAGGTTGCTTCCATATCTTGGCTACTGTAAATAATGCTGCAATGAACATGCAGCTATCTCTTCAACATAGTGATTTTGTTTCCTTTGGATATATACCCAGATATGAAGCAGTGATCATATGGTAGTTCTATTTTTAATTTTTTGGGGAACCTCCATAGTTTTTTCCAAGCTGGGTGTAGAAATTAACATTCCCACCACCAGTACACAAGGGTTCATTTTTCCACACATCCTTAGCAGCATTTGTTATCTTTGTCTTTTTGATAATAGCCATTCTAATTGGTGAGAGATGATGTCTCATTGTGGTTTTAATCTGCATTTCACTGATAAATAGTGAAATTGAGCACCATTTCACATTTCTGTTGACGATTCGCATATCTTGTTTGGAAAAATGACTATTCAGGTCCTTTGCCCATTTTTTTGATTGTGTCATATATTTTTTTTGCTACCAAGTTATAATTCCTTATATATTTTGAATCCCCCATCAGTTGTATGGTTTGCAAATATTCTTTCCTATTTTGTAGGTTGACTTTTCATTTTGTTGTTGGTTTCTTTTGCCATGCAGAAGCTTTCTAGTTTGATGTAGTCTCACTTGTTGATTTTTTATTTTGTTGCTTGTGCTTTTGGTGTCATATCCATAAAATCATCACCAAGACCAATGTCAAGGAGCTTCGTCCTTA
The DNA here is from genome assembly GCF_057802395.1 of Ceratotherium simum simum. NCBI lineage: Eukaryota > Metazoa > Chordata > Mammalia > Perissodactyla > Rhinocerotidae > Ceratotherium > Ceratotherium simum. The sequence goes on from NW_028261268.1 coordinate 62,990, forward strand.
AGTTTTCTTCTAGGAGTTTCATGGTTTCAGGTCTTATGTTTAAGTCTTTAATCCATTTCAATTTAATTTTTGTAAGTAGTGTAAAATAGGGGTCTACCTTCATTCTTTTGCATGTGAATATCCAGTTTTTCCAGTACCATTTATTGAAGAGACTGTTTTTGGTCCATTGAGTAGTCTTGGTTCCTTGTCAAATATTAGTTGAGCATACATGCATGGGATTATTTCTAGTCTTTTGATTCTGTTCCATTGTTCTATGTCTGTTTTTATGCCAGTACCATACTGTTTTGACTACTATAGCTTGTGTGTGATACAGTTTGAAATCAGGAAATGTGATGCCTTCGGCTTTGTTCTTCTTTCTCAGGGTTGCTTTGTTCATTTACGGTCTTTTGTGGTTACATGCAAATTTTGGGATTGTTTTTATATTTCTGTAAAAAATGCCATTGGAATCTTGATAGGGATAGCATTGAATATAAATCTGGCTTTGGGTAGTATGGACATTTTAACAATGTTAATTCTATCAATCCATGAACACAATATATCTTTCCATTTATTTGTGTCTTCACATTTTTCATCAATATCTTATAGTTTTCAGCGTAGAGACCTTTCACCTCCTTGGTTAAATTTATTACTAAATATCATGTTTTTTTGATGCTTTGAAAATGGGATTGTTTTCTTTATTTCTTATTCAGGAAATTAATTGTTAGTGTATAGGAATTCAACTTATTTTTGTATGTTGATTCGTTATCATGCAGCCTTACCTAACTTGTTTATTCTAACAGTTTTTGGTGGAGTCTTCAGATTTTAGATATATACGATCATGTCATCTGCAAATAGAGACAATTTTACTCCTCCTTTTTCAATTTGGATGCCTTTTATTTCTTTTTCTTGCTTGACTTCTCTGGCTAGAACTTCCAGTACTACGTTGAATAAGAGTGGTAAAAGTGGGCACCCTTGTCTTATTCCTATCTTAAACGAAAAGCTTTCAACCTTTTAGCATTGAGTGTGATGTTAGCTATGGACTTGTCATGAAACAAATGCTTTTTCTGCATCTATTGTGATAATCATGAGATTTTTATCTTTCGTTCTATTAATGTGTTGTATCACATCTATGGATTTCTGTACGTTGAACCATCCTTGCATCCTAGGAATGAATCCCTCTTGATCATGGTGTATGATCCTTATAAGATACTACTGATATCAGTTTGCTAATATTTTGTTGAGAATTTTGCATCTATGTTCATTACAGATATTGACCCATAGTTTTCTTTTCTTGTAGTATCCATAATTATCTTTAGTATCAGGGTAATATTGGCCTCATAAAATAAGTTTTGGAGTGTTTCCTTCTCCTCAATTTTTGGAATAGTTTGAGAAAGATTGGCAGTAATTCTTTAAATGTTTGTTAGAATTCACCAGTGAAATCATCTGTTCCTTGACTTTTCCTTGTTGGGAGGTTTTTGATTACTGATTCAATCTCCTTATTTATTAATGGTCTGTTCAGATTTTCTATTTCCTCATGATTCAGTCATTGTAGGTTGCATGTTTCCATGAACATATCCATTTCTTCTAGGTTGTCCAGTTTTTTGGATTCTTGTCCAGAGAACCTGTTCATACTTGTTTGTAGCAGCTGCCTGTCTCCTTTATATTTCTGTGGTATCCATTATAATGTCTCTGCTTTCATTTATAATTTTATTTATTTGGGTCCTCTCTCTTTTTTCTTGGTTAGTCTAGCTAAAGTTTTGTCCATTTTGTTTATCTATTCAAAGAACCAAATCCTAGTTTTGTTAATTTTTCTATTATTTTCTTTTTCTCTATTTCACTTCTTCCTGCTTTGATCTTCATTATTTCCTTCATTCTATTATCTTTTGGCTTAGTTGTTATGACTTTTATAGTTTCTTAGATGTAAAGTTGTGTTGTTTATTTGAGATCTTTACTTTTTCTTTATGTATGCATTCGTCACAGTAAAGTTTCCCTGTTACAACTTTCTTTTCTCCATCACATAAGTTTTGGTATGTTGTGTTTCCATTTTTGTTTGACTTATGATATTTTTTTAATTTCTCTTTTGATTTCTTCTTTGATCCGTTGGTTGTTCAGCACTGTGTTGTTTAATTTCCATGTATTTTGAATTTTTCAGCTTTCATCCTGTTATTGATGTCTAGTTACATTTAATTGTGTTTGGAAAAGATACTTGGTAGTATTTATCTATAAAATTTTGATCCTTGTTTAGTGGCCTAACCTGTTATCTATCCTAGAAAATGTTCCATGTGCACTTGAGAAGAATAAGTATTCTTCTACTGTTGGATGGATTAGTCTATATATGTTAAGTTTATCTGGTCTTTAGTGTTGTTCAAATCCTGTTTCCTTATTTATTTTCTGTCAGGATGATCTATCCTTTGTTAAGAGGGGGATAGTAAAATCCCCAAATGCTATTTGTATTGCTATTTATTTCTCCATTTATTTCTTTTAATATTTGTTTTATAGATTTAGAAAGTTTGATGTTAGGGTATAAATATTTACAATTGTTATATCTTTAGATGAATGGATCCATATATCATCCTATAATGACTTTTCCTCTTTTGACCATTTTTACTTAAAGTTTGCTTTGTCTGATATAAATATTGCAATCAGTTGAGGCTGCAGAATGTGATCAGATATTGTGCAGGAACACCGGCTGTGCTCTGTCATTGTGCAAGGTCACTGGCCTGGCTTTTTGGTTGAGAGGATCCTCCCGTGTGTCCTGCAGTTGCATGTGGCTAGAAACTGCGTGCCACAGTCAGGCAGAATTCTGTCCAAGTTCTCTCATCAGTTGGGGCCACAGGCAGTGCTCTGTAATTAGACAGGGTCACTAGCTTGGCTCCTTGCTTGGGTGAGGCCACAGGTTGTGTTCAGCAATCAGGCAAGGCCATAGGCTGGGTTCTTCTGTGGGAAGAGGCTGCAGGCTGGTGTCTACGGACGGGTGGTACCATAGAGTGAGTTCTGAGGCTGTCCAGAGTCACTGTTATGCTCCTTATTTACATAGAGCCAGAGGCTATATTTAAAAGTTGGACAAGACTGCTGGCTTGTTTCCCTGCCCATGTGTTGCCGTCGGCTGGGCTCCATAGCTGCCCCAATCCTCTAGTCTGACTTCCTGTAGAGCAGGACTGGAGGCTGTACTCAGCAGATGGGGGGTGGGGGGCAGGCTGTAAAGTTTATTATCTGCCAAGGCAGGCTGTTAAATGGGCTCCACAGCCAGCATGGCTTGCTCACTAGTGACTTGATCCAGGGAAAACCACCCTTGAGCTCCCTGGCCAGACAGGGTCACCAGCTCAGCTCTGCAGATGGGCAGAGCCACTGGTTGGGCTTTCTACTTGGATGCTGCTCCAAGCATGACTATAGGATGGGCTGTTCAAATGCCCAAGTTTATCTAAATAGGCTTTCTGGTCTGGTAAGACTGGAGGCTATATTCAGCGGTAGGTGGGCCTTTGAGTTAGCTTCCCTGCCTGTGCAGGGCCATAGGACAGGTCCTATAGTCAGTGCAGCTCACTGGCTGGTGACCTGAACCAGGCAGAACTGTCCACTGTGCTCCCTGGCCAGATGGGGCCACTGGCTCAGCTTTGCAGATGGGCAGCACCACTGGGTCACAGATGTAAGTAGGCATATGGTCCAACCAATGTCTGAGCACTGGTTATAGTCAAGCCACACAAATTTCCCCAATGATCCCTGGGAGGCAAGACCAAAGTGGGCCTCTTGGGAAGTGCTCTAAGTGCTTCTTTCTGGTGAAAGTGGATGTCTACCTTCATGTCTCTTTTTCCCACTGGAGAAACCATAGGCCCCAGGGGACCCTCTTGGTGAGGCTCTGTGCTGGCCTGGGGGAGGGGCACTGCAGTCAGAATGTCTTTTCCTCTTGCTCCTCTAATGTCGTCCTTCTCAGTCTCTGTGGTTCATACAGGTGCTTCAGACTCATCTCCAGGTTCTGGGATTTCCACAATCTTGTCTCATCTGTGGATAGTTGCTGGGTGGTCTTGTGAATAGGACTGAAGGTGGGAATGATTTACGTCAGCATTTTGACCAGGTCACTGTCTCATATAATTCCTAAATTATGAGAAAGAAGATTAAAATTTTGGGAGAAGAAATTTGATTTTCTTTTCTGTTTTTTTTTAAATATTATGCACATATTTTGTTCATTTTGAAAATGAAAAGGAAATCTTAGTTTAACAGGGTTATGTTTTACCTATTAACCTAACTCTCTTGTGCTGATGAATTTCAGACTTTCAAGCTTCTTGTAAATATCAGAATATGTTGGATAATGACACCCGGGAACATGGGAACTCCGTGATTCACATGAAAAATAAGTGCTTTTCAAAGGATCCATTAAATTCTGGTATGCAGTAACAAATAGGCATTACTACTTACAAATTGGTGTAACAAGTTATTGCCAGACAACCTCCATTTCATTATTAAACTAATGAGCTACAAAAGTTAAGTATGGTAGATATATTTTTCAAGGGGATTGCAATTTCTTATCACACGGTCTGCCAACATCTTTGAATTGGGGATAATCAAAGTTTAGTAGTTTCTGTTCATTGACCAAACAGCTAATTGACTTTGCAAATAATAGGGGACATTAAATAGTTTTTGAACCTCTTTCAGAACCATATCAATCAGCAGATGAACTTTTTCAGTGCATTTTGTTTATAGCATGCATATGGTATAGTATAATTGTTTTGTAGTTTCATATTTGGCTATCAGACAATATTGTCCATTAATCCTTTGTAAAGCTTTACTATGGAAGGTAGGTTGTACTAACTAGACTTCTTTAAAACAAATCCTAACACCTGACTTGCTCATGTGGGTGAAGTTCACCTTGCAGGCAATTCCATCTGTCTCTCAAAGTCATGAATAAACTGAAAATCAGGGAACTTCCCTTCCTTAAGTCATCAACTGAAACAGCCAATTCAGTAGAAGTCGTATCCATGTACATTTACTGATTCTATGTAAAAACTGTGGTAGGACTTTCACCTTCTGTCCATATTGCCCATCACTACAACTTTCCCTAAAATTCTCCTGCTAGAGTATAATTCAGTTATCTTGGTTTTGCCTTCTGTGAAAATAACTTTGAGGATGACTTTTTGGTAAACTATATCTTTCGTTTTTACAATTTTCAGATAGAAAAATTTGATGGATAGGAGAAGGGAGAAATGGATTATTTTCTTTCTTTAAACAAATAATTACCCATTTTATGAAGTTAAAAGAGTCATGGATGAAAAGGGTTCTTAGTTTAGGTACAAAAATTAAATGATGAGAGCAATGCAGTTTGTAAATTCTTGAATATTTCCTCTTTTGCACTCATTCCTTGGTGCTCATGGCATTGGAGAAAGCTTCTCAGAAAAAGAAAACTGTTATTTTCCTCTCAACAACAAATATGTTATTTTTGCCTCCTGAGGCAGCAATGATGCCCTCAGATTTCATGGAGAGTAATAATACTGTAGGACAGGAAAAGGTGTCTGGATCACAGCTCCCAAGAGCAGAAACTTTCCAAAGAGAATCGAACTAACTTTTTCTTTTTTTTAAAGAAAAGTATGGAGAAGCGTACAAAAACAAATGGTCTCACTGTGGAGAAAAATGCCACTATTTTTCTGACAGAGATAAAAACTTGGAAGAGAATCGTAAATTCTGCATCAGCCTGGGCTCCCATCTTTTGAAGATAGAGGATCAGGATGAACAGGTAATGAGTTTTGAAATGATAATTTTTCCCATATATTTTGTATCCAAGGAGAAAATTGATTTAAAAAATTTTAAAAACAGCGGAAAACAATAAAGATGGGTTTGTTAAATGACAATGAGTTATCTTTGTAAGTCAAATGGAAAGATTTATGGGAAATAAAAGCACTCGCTCGTTATTGAGAACTACTGTGTCAGAGTTATATTTCTGTTTAGGGACAAAGCTTTAAGCTCTCGTGATGATGCTCTGTGTCTGCTCTAGGAAGCAAACTGAAGTTTCTGGAAAAAATAACATCTCTCCTGAAGCTATCAAGGGAGTTGTCCTGTTCTCATGTTCTGTGTTTTGAATTCCATTGATAATAATGGATCTTTTAGTGTGTGAATATTTGTGGCCCATAGGGAATGATTAGGCAATGACAATCAATCCTAATAGAAATATAAAAAGAGTTTTAAAAATTATCATTCTTTGTGTTCACATTATTTTCATGGTTGTATTGTTAAAAAGAGACAGAAGGACTAAATCACATGAAGAGTTCTTCCTTCACAGAAATTTATTCAATCTTTGGTGTCTTATTTTCACTAGATTGGGTTATCTTGAAAAGGGGTCGTCAGCCCCTGGATGTGGGAAGATGGCTCCTGGATGAATTATAATTTGTGAGTATTCAAGACACACTTGAGATCTCAGTTTATTTGTTATTCACTATGAAAATGAGTTACTCAGACAAGTTTCACAAAGCAAGGTTTTCTGACCTCAACAGCAACTCTAACAGATGAATTTTAGTTTCATAAAACACCTTGGGCGTTAGAAAATCGCTGCAGACTGCCATGCTTCTATATTTGTATTCCTGTGGTTTCCTCAACCAGCAATGGTTTTCCCTTGGGACTCTCAGTTTAAATTCACTTTCTCTTTGAAGCCATTCTTGATCTCCTATTTTGGAATTCATTCCTCCTCTATGATCCTAAATCACTTTTTTTCCTTTTACCATGTCATGTCCAATCTAGAGTTTAGTGTCTCTCATCTCTTGTTCACCCGCAGCACACGACACATAATACTTGGTGGTTTAACAAAATTTTAAAAATTTCTCAATATGGTTAGTAATAAATTTTTCTAGATTTGGAAATATATAGAGAGAGGGTAGCCAGAAATTTGGAGTTTCAATGACTAGTGCCATGTTCTAAATAGTTATACAGTGCTATGCTGTGTTTCTTTTTACTATCAACTTAGATAGTCTTTACTATCTAGTAAAGCACATTCCATAGCACAAACAAGTATAGACTAACAAGAGACAATTTGAGAATGAGCTGGATGGGGCTCAGTGTAATATTTTTTTCCATATTTTCTTGATATATTTTTCTATGATCCACTGAATTATAGAATTTTAGAACTATAAGTAACGTTGGAGATCAGATGAATTTCTTTTTACAGATGTTCCATAAACTAAGAAAGTCCTAACAACTATTAATGGCAGAGTGCTTTCCTCTTTGCTATATTTTTGCTTCAAATTTGCAGTTTCTCACATGAGATATGCTGTTTTATATATCTCCATATTTGCCTATGCTATACCCTTTATCTGGATTACCTTTAACTCCACTCTTCATCTTGTTAGATCCTATTCAATATTGTATTAGATAATTAGATCAGTCATTTATTTATTCATGCATACATTGATTAAATCCTTCATAAGCCATGCACCAGGTTCTGTGTAGTGGCTGGATATATAATGGAAAGCAAGGTGGACATAGTCCCTCATCACAAAGTGTGTGTATCTTCTTTAAGACTCAGCTTAAATGTTACCACATCCAAATAGCTTTCCCTGGCTAACTCTTTCCCCCTTGTTTGAGTTATGAGCCCCTCTTCAATGGCCAGTGGATGTGTCATTCCCTCTGAATGTAGACTCCTTGAGGACAGGAATAGATTTTCTCTGTATTGGTATTTCAGGGACTTGATGTATGGTGGTGCTATAAAAATGTTTATTGAGTGAACAAACAAAGAAATACCCAAATATATAACTATCTTCTTGTCTATATAGTTTATCCAATGAGAATATGACATATATCTGATCATTAGGCTCAGTTTTTCTTTTTCCCCTCATTAGCAGAGCTCTGAAAGTTTCAAATATAAACAACAACTGTGTGTATATCACAGCAACTAAAGTGGTTGCCACTCCCTGTACCAAGCAGCTTTTCTTTATTTGTGAGAAGAATTATATTAATTTTGATCTCAAATTTAGTGAAAGTAAATGAAGTGATGAACAATCTGGTGGATCTACGTTTTATCTGCAGGATGCCGGTAAGTGCTCTGCGCTCTTGACACTGCTTTATTTGCGAGCTTAATGGCTTGTGTAAGAAATCTTGTAATTTGGTGCAGATATTCTGAGTGTCAGAGTTTCATCCGCATGGGAAGTGGGTTGACAAGCAGCTTCTTTGACTTGATTGCCAGTTGCATTTGTTTTGATGAAAAATAATTGTAATTCAGAAACAATTAATGATATTCTTTCTTCTTCCACTTTAGCTGGATTTTCTTGCAATGTATTGTGTCACTTATATACTTTGTGAAGAAATGACCGATACATTTGAGTTTTTTTTGAATTGATTTTCATGAAATACCCCTTCTGATCAAGATGCACTATGAAATGGCTATTCACACACATTTTCCTTTTTCTGGGAAGTATATTATTACCTTCAGATAGAATGAGTCTCATTTCTGTAACTTCCGTTATATCACCTTTACGTTTCACAAGCCTTCACAATTAATATAAGAATTAATAGTTGAAAATTAAAAATAAAGTAGAAGTACATGGTACAAAACCTGACTCTACATTCCCTTCTCCTACTTTCTTCGCCTCTCCAGTGGGCACTGATAATTTGGTTTTTATCTTTCCAGACACTGTTTTCTAGCATTTGCTACAAATAAGGCATGAGCCTTTATTATGTGTATATCTCTGTGAATGTATCTAAATAATTCTGTAAAGTAGAAACCTAGAAGAGAAACTGCGATGTTAAATTGTATGCATCTTTTAAATCCTGAAATATAAATAAATATTTACCTTCTATAAGTGCTGTCAATTAGAACTCACATCCTTTTTTCAAATCCTTACTAATATTTTATATTATCAATTTTTTAATGGAAACAAATGTTCTTTTCTGTTGTTTTAACTAATACTTTCAATATTACCTGAGAGATAAAGCATCTTGTGTTTATTGGTCACTCATTCTTCTGTGGATGGCTGTGTTATTTTCTTTATTTACTGATTTTTCTATTTGTTTTCTTCCTTTTTTTTAGTGATTACAAAAAATTCTTTATGTCTTCTATATTTTTACTGAGTATACTTTTAGTATTTTTGGCTTAGTTTTTCATGATTTTTATTATACATATTGTATATATGTCATATGTATTTATGTCATATATATGACAATATTTTCCTTTATGACTCTTGGAGTTCAGGCCTTATATAGGAAGGTGTTTTATCCCAAATATTTAAAATAATCTTTTATCTTCTTATTGTTTAGGGAACTTTTAATTTCTGGAATAGGTGAGTGTGTCTGTGAACTGAAATATGTACTCTTACTTACTTGGATTTTAATTAATATTAAATTTATTGAAGCACTTTTCTCTTGTAAAACTAATATATCAGACCAAAAATTTAGTATATAGTATTCAAATATTTTAAAGCAGAGTCCGCCTCACAAGAAGACTAACTAGCAGCTACCTCTAGACAACACACCACTGTGAAAATCCCAGGACATGGAGGAGAAGTTGAAGCACCACCCTGAGACACAGAGACTAAGAAGGACAATATCAGAAGGATAAGAGGAGTGGCTACAATCTGAACACATCGCCTTTTCCCCAGGCCAGCACAGCACTGCAGAGAGGGGGCACTTCTGGGCCTACAGTTTCTCCGGTGTGTAAAAGAGAGCCCAAGGTGGACATCCAGCTCCCCCAGCATTGTGGGTCACTTCCCAGGAAGACCACTTGGGGCTTACCTCACAGGGAGTGTGGGAGGAATTTGTGGGGCTTGATGGCTAGAAATCAAATTGGGACAGAGAAGGGGATTGGGGCTGAGAGCAACCAGCACTTGGATCTTGGCAGGCCATGTTCCTCCTCACAGTGGCACCTGAGTAGAGATCTCAGCCAGCAGCTTTGCCCAGCTGCAGAAACAAGCTGTCAGAGAACTCAGTGTGCAGTTTTGCCTGATTTGTGACCCAAAACAATAAGGTGTGCAGACTTTGGAGCCTGTTCTGCTGCCTCTCCCTGGCAGGAAATATAATCCATAGCCCCTCCTACTGCTGAATACACACCCAGCCCCATCCAAACAGGAAATCTAACCAGAGTGCCTAGGATGCTGTATAGCCCATTCTATAGCCTGCTTACAGTGGCATTTGAGCAGAGACCACAGTCAGCGACTATGCCCATTTGCAGAGCCGAGCTGTTGGCCTTGGTCCAGCCAGAGCAATCAGTGCAAATTTCTGCCTCATTTGGTCCTCCAGCCAAGCCACTGTGCTTTTCTTGGAGCCTGATCTGTTGCCCTGCCAGGGCAGGGCAGTGGGTTCATGGTTCCGCCTACTGCTGAGTATAGCCTTTAGTTCCACCCAACAAGGAAGCCTAGCCAAAGTACCCAAGAGGCTGCATAGTCTCCCCTACAACCCAAGTCACAGCAGTGCTTGAGCAGAGATCAAAGCCAGTAGCTCTGCTCATCTGCAAATCTGAGCTGACCGGGAAACTTGGTGAATAGTTCTGCCTGATTTAGATCCCCAGCCAACTAGCTGTACTGATGTGGAGCCTGTCTATGGCCTTGCCTGGGTTGGGAAGCAAATTCAAAGCCCTACCCTGGCCTGAATATACCCTCCAGCCATGGCCAACCAGGAAGCCCAATCAGAACATCTGTAAAGCTGCATAGCCTATCCTATAGATGCACTCACAATGGCACCCAAGCAGGAAGCCCAGGCAGTGGCTCTGCCCATCTGCAAAGCTGAGCTGGTGGCCCTGTCTGGCCAAGGAGCTCTTCCTGATTTGAGTACCCAGTCATTGAGCTATAATGGCCATGGAGCTCAATTTAGGCTTCACTCAGGCAAGGGGGCAATTTTGCAGACCCAACTAACTGCTGAATAGAACGCTCAGTCCCCTTCAACTAGGAAGTCTGATCAGATAGTCTGAGAAACTGCTGAGACAATCCTAGATCCATGCTTGGCAGGAAACTAAGCCAGTAGTTCTATCCAAGTGTTCCCAGCCAGTGGCACCTCCCAACCTCAGAGCTCAGGCAGTGGCCTCACTGAAAAAGAAACCCCAATAGCAATCCCCATATGCCCAAGGGTGCTACTGGCTGACCAGCCCAGAACCTCAAACTAAGCTGACTGATGAAGGACTGTTTCTGCCAAAGTGAACTTGTAAAGTCTGGAAGAGAAGATGACTGACTCAGCTGTGCAGATACCAAGAATAATGGATCAGAATCAGGTAAACATGACACCACCAAAGGAAACTCACAAGGCTCCAATAACTAACCCTATAGAAATGGAGATTTGTGAACTGACAAAGAATTCAGAATAATCCTCTTAAAGAGACTTATTGGTCTACAATGACACACAGACAGACGACTAAATGAAATTAGGACAATGAAGGAAAAAACAAGAAGTTCAACAAAGAAATAGAAACTAAAATAAATAAATAAATAAATAAAACAAAATAGAAATCTTAGAGTTGAAGAATAGAAGGAGTGACCAGAAGAATTCAGTAGAGAGCTTCAACATCACTTGACCAAGCAAAAGAAAAAAAGACTTAGTGGACTGGAACATAGGCCATTTGAAGTTATCCAGCAGAGGAACAAAAAGAAAAAGGAGTGAAGAAAGCCTATGGTACTTATGAAACACCATCAAAAGAAATGATATATGCATTATGGGAATCCCAGGAGAAGCGAAAGAGAAAGAGACAGAAACTATATGTAAACTAATAACGTCTGAAAATTTCTGAAACTTGGTGAGAGAAATGGACATCCATATTCGTGAGACAGAAAGGACACCAAATAAGTCGACCTTGAAAAGAGCTAAACCAAAACACACTATAATTAAATTGTTAAAAGTAAAAGACAAAGAGAACTTTGAAAGAAGCAAGAAAGAACAACATGTCACGTACAAGGAAACCCCCACAGGCTGATTTCTCAACAGAAACTTTACAGGTCAGGAGATAGCGAGATGGTATATTCAAAATATTGAAAGAAAAAACAGTCCACCAGGAATACTATACAGAGCAAAGCTGCCCTACAGAAATGAAGGACAGAGAGACTTTCCTGAACAAAGACAAGCTGAGGGAGTTCTTCACCACTAGACCTGCCTTACAAGAAATGCTAAAAGGGGTTCTTCAAGACAAAATTAAAAGATGCTAATTAACATTACAAAAGCATAGGAATATATGTGTAAAACTAACTGGTAAAGGTAAATATATAGTCAAATTCAGATTCTCTATTGAAGGTGCATAATTCACTTAAACTCTAGTTTAAAAGTTGAAAAACAAACATATTAAAAATAGCCATAACTATAATAATTTGTTAATGGATACACAATATAAAAAAGATGTAAGAGCTGTAACATAAATAACCTAAAATGTGAGGAGAGGATAAGTAAAAGTATAAAGTTTCTCTATGCTGTCAAAATTAAGTTGTTATTAGCTTGAAATAGAATGTTATAAATATAAGATATTTCATGTAAGCCTAGTGGTAATTACAAAGGAAAAATGTTGAGTAGATCCACAAAAGATTATGATAAAGGAGTCAAAGCACATCACTATACAAAGTCATCAAATCACAGAAAAGACAGCAAATAAGAAGCTAGTAACAAAGGATCTCAAAAACAGTCAGAAAACAATGAACAAAGTGGCACTAGTAAGTTCTTCCCTATCAGTAACTGCTATAGACATAAATGGATTAAATTCTCCAATGAAAAGACATAAAATGGCTGACAGGACAAAAAAATACAAGACCTAATGATATACTGCCGACAAGAAACTCACTTGACATTTAAAGACACACATTTACTAAAAGTGAAAGGATGGAAAAAGTTATTTCAAGTAAATGAGAACCAAAAGAAAGAAGAAGTAGGTATATTTTTATCAGACAAAATAGACTTTAAGCTAAAGATGGTCAAAACTGACAAAGAAGGTCAGTAAGTAATGACAAATGGGTGAATTTATCAAGAAGATATAACAATTATGAATATTTATGCATCCAACATTAGAGCACCTAAATATATAAAGCAAATACTAGCAGAACCAAAAGTAGAAACAAACAGCAATACAACAACTTTGAGTTCTTTCATACTCGTCTGTCAACAATGAGTAGATCATCTAGACAGAGAATCGATAAGCAAACAGTGGATTTGACAACACTGTTGACCAAATGCACCTAACAAATGTGAACAAAACGTTCCATCCAACAACATTACAGTACACATTCCTCTCGAGTACACATAGAACAGTTTCTAAAATAGACCATATAAGAGGCCACAAACAAGTCTTCGCAAATGTAAAAAGATTGAAATCATGCCAAATACCTTTTCTGACCACAATGATAAGAAAGTAGAAATCAATAGCAGGTGGGAAATTGGAAAATTCACAGATATATGGAAGTTAACACACTGTTAAACAACGAATGGAACGACAATTCAAAAGGGAAATAAATCAAAAGTGAAATAAAAAATATTTTGAGAGAAACAAAAATTGAAAACACATGTCAAAAATTATGAGCTGCATCAAAAGCAATTCTAAGAGGGAAGTTCATAGCGATAAACACATACATCAAGAAAAAAGAGGGGCTGGCACAGTGGCATAGAGGTTAAGTGCAAGCACTCTGCTGTGGCAGCCTGGGGTTCAGATCCTGGGCACACACTGACACACCACTTGTCAAGCCATGCTGTGGTGGCATCCCATATAAAGTGGAGGAAGATGGGCACAGATGTTCCCCTAGAGCCAGTCTTCCTCAGCAAAAAGAAGAGGATTGGCAGATGTTAGCTCAGGGCTGATCTTCCTCACAAAAAAAAAAAAGAAAGAAAAGAAAGCTCTCAAATAAACAACTTAACTTAACACCTCAAGGAACTAGCAAATGATTAAAAACTAAGTCCAATGTTAGCAGAAGGAAGGAAACCATTAAGATAAGAGCTGAAGTAAATGAAACAGAGAAAGGAAAAGAATAGAAAAATGAACAAAACTAAGATCTGGTTCTTTGAAAAGATAAACTGGCAAGCTAATGAGAGAGGACTCAAATAAGATTAAAAATGAAAGTGGAGACCTTGCAACTGATACCACAGAAATATAAGGCAGAGAAGAGACTCCTATGAACAAGTATATGTCAACAAATTTGATAACCCATAAAGAAATGGATACATTTTTAGAAACATACAACCTACAAATATTGAATCATGAAGACATAGAAAATCTGAACAGATCTGTAACAAGTAAGGAGATTGAATCAGTGATCAAAAGCCTCCCGAAAAAGAAAAGCCCACAGCCAGATGATTTCAGTGGTAAATTTTACCAAACATTTAAAAAAGAATTAATGCCAATCCTTCTCAAACTCTTCAAAAAACTGAAGGAGAAGGAACACTCTGAATCTTATTTTACGAGGCCAGCATTATCCTGTTACCCAAGGCAGATAAGGACAATACAGGAAAAGAAAACTACAGGTTAATATCCCTGATAAATATAGATGAAAAAATTCTAAACAAAATATTACCAAACCAAATTCATCAGCACCTAAAAGGATTATACTTCATGATTAAGGGTAAGTCATCCCCAAGATGCAAGGATGGTTCAACATACACAAATTAATAAATATGTTCCATCATATTAGTAGAATGAAAGATAAAAATCACATGCTCATCCTAATAGATCCAGAAAAAGCATTTTACAAAACACAACCCCTTTCGTAATAAAAACTCTCAACATACTGGATATAGAAGGAACGTACCACAATGTAGTAAATGCCATATATGACAATCCCCCAGCTAACATCATACTTAATGGTGAAAGGTTGAAGTCTTTTCCCCTAAGATTAGGAATAAGACAACGGTGCCCACTTTTACTGCTCCTATTCAACATCGTGCTAGTGGTCCTAGCCAGATGAATCAGGCAAGAAAAACAAATAAAAAGCATCAGAATCAGAAAGGAAGAAGTATTATTGTCTTTATATGTTGATGGCATGATCTTATATATGGAAAATCCTAATGACTCCACCAAAAAACTTTTAGTTCTGAGCAAGTTAGGAGAGGGTAGTATTTAGAAAATAGATCATTGCTCAGGCAATGATATCATATCTGGTACTGAGGCTACAATTGGAGGTACCACCTGGCTAAGCTTACAGTAATTGTTGTCATTCTCCAAGGTTCTTGTGTCTCCTACGAAATCCAAATTAGCAAGTTCAATGAATATGTGATGAGAATCACCATCTCTGTATACTTCCAGACATTAATGGTGGCACTAATTAATACTTTCAGGAAAACAAGACTGATTTTTTTTTTTTAACTATTTCCTGGGCTGAGATAGTTTTAGTGGCTTGAACTTGGCCTTTTCCTCCATAATAGCCTTCACTCCATAGGTCAGGGAACCAACATGGTGATTCTGCTGATGAGTATATCTTTTTCAATTGTGCAATCTGAAGCTGGAGAAATAACCTCAGCATGGGTTCAAGGACCCACTGGGCTCTCACTGACACAGATCTGAGCTAAAACTTTATTTATCACCTGACCTCCATAAGCCCCAGTTCTGACTTGTGGACCATGGCAATGTTTTGATTTGATGTTTTGATGATTTGACACTAGAATTAGTGTCAGTTCAGAGCCAGTGTCTAGTAGTCCCTAAAAGTTCTGATTATTTTCTTTTCCCCAATGCACAGTTATCCTGGTAAAAGGTTATAGGTATCTTGGGGGAAGGCTGGGAGAAAAAGTAACAGTATAAATATTTGGTAGTGTTCCAAGGTCCTTCCTCAAGGGGACCTGGCTTCCTCTTCATTCAGGGAGTGTGGGTTTAAAACTGGCTCCAGTCTGGGGTTTGATTGAGAGGATGACTCTCTCTCTTTGTTATTCAGGTTAGATATTGGTGCATTTGACCTGGAACTTTTCTATTTATTCAGATCAAGGAAGAATTGCTTAGGTTTCTCATCTATTTCACTTCCAGAAATACCATAATGAACTAGCCAGTGGCGTAGGTCTGCACAAGTTAGACTATTCTGAACCTGCCACTTTGACTCTGCTGCACATTATGGGAACTGTGCCAATGTTTCACTTGACGATTGAGGGCCACCACTTGGCCCCTGCACCCTGGGATCCAATTACTCCCTTTGCATTTAGGTTTCCCAATTCAGTGACTACAGTTCCTACTGTAAGTTCTGGCCTAATGCAAAAGTTATCACAGAGCTCGTCAAGGCTGCTGGCACTCCCCTCAAACATTTATTTCTCACATTGGGAGTGACAGTTGTGTCTTCTGTACCGTTCCCATGTGCTTGAGTATGTGTTAAATGATAAATCTGCTCTAACACTCCAATCTTTGAAGCTAAGCCTTTGAATCCCTCCCTCTTCATTAACCAAGGCAGGTCTGGAATTTCCAGTTTTCTCTCTGTGGGCAACTTTTGGTTCATATTTCAACCAACCAACCAACCAAACATTTTGTTAGAGCCCTTCCTAGCATGCTGAGCTGCAACATTAAATGCTGAATCTCTGCTTCTTGAGTCCACATTAATATTTTCAGCTCATCCAACTCTATTTTCCTTCTAACATTATCCCACACCCTTAGTATCCATTCTCACACAAGTTTTCTGGATTTCTGTGCATACTAATTAGAAAACTCAAGTATTCCTTTGGAATGTAGTGCATCCCATCATGTGGCACACCCTTACGGGCCTGCTGGCACTTGAATCTAGTTATATATGTAGAAGCAAAGAGGCATATTGAGGGTCTGCCCTGAGGAGAATCAATATTGTCTTGCATGGCTACTGCTTCAGGGGAGGCCATAACAGTTTTTCTCAGGCAATGCGGGGTTAATCCTCTCAAACAGGGATAGAGGAGCTGCCATCAGTGGGGGTAGGGAAGCTGCTACCACTAGAGTTGGAGAGGTCACTTGTGTAGTGGGTGAGGAGGCCTCTTCCACTGGCAAAGAAAACTCATCAGAATTTCTGGAATCAAGGTCTCCAGCTTCACCAGGGTCTTCCTACATGCCCCCATTCCAAATTAACAGCATCTCTTTCTTTCCCAATCAATGCCCTCACTTTAACAGTAGACACCCTGTGAGGTTGAGATTTAATTTGTGTTGTGATTCAAGTAGAAGTAGGATGAGATTCTGCATTTGATTTTCAGCAATCTCAGCCCTGTGGCTGTAAGGGGTAGGGGTCTCCTCCAGGGCACACAGAGAGGCTTTCAGATTATTTATGTGGAACTTGAGTGGCTGCACCATTATATACTCCCATCAACAGTGCACAAGGATTCCAATTTCTCCACATCCTTGTCAACACTTACTATTTTCTGATTTTTAAGAGTAGCCACTTTTATAGGTATGAAGAGTGTAGCTGAGGTCATAGAATAAATTGGGAAGCATTTTCTTCCTTCAAAATTTTCCAGAAGAATTTGTATAGAATTGATAATATTTCTTGTTTAATGTTTGGTAGAATTCTCTAGTGAAGCGGTCTGATCTTTGAGTTTTGTGGGTTTTTGTTTATTTTTTTCCTGTGGAGATATTTTTAACTAAAATGTAAATTTCCTTAATACACATAGGGCTTATTCAGGTTGTCTATTTTTTCTTGAGTGAGCTTTGTGAGATTGTGACTTTAAGATTTAGCCCATTTCATCTAAGTTGTTGGGTTTATTGGTATAAAATTGTTCACAATGTTCTCGTCTTCTCCTTTTTTTTTCTTTAATTTTATTTATTTTTCTTTTCCCACAACGCCCCAGTAGATAGTTGTATGTCATAGCTGCACATCCTTCTAGTTGCTGTATGTGGCACATGGCCTCAGCATGGCCGGAGAAGCGGTGCCTCGGTGCACGCCTGGGATCCGAACCCGGGCCGCCAGCAGCGGAGCACGCGCACTTAACCACTAAACCACAGGACTGGCCCCTATTTTCCTTTTAATGTCTGTAGAATCTTTAGTGATGTAATCTCATTCTTGATTTTGGTCATTTGTGTCTTCTCTCTATTTTTCATGCTCAGTCTGGTTAGACATTTATCAATTTTATTGATCTTCTCAAGGAACCTTCTTACCAAGAGCTCTTTTAAATCTATTTTAATAGCTAGATCTAGTTAATATTAATCGTCACATAATTCTCTAATTTACAACCATTTTATTTTATTCTTACAAAATAGGGTGAAAGAGAGCTTTCAACTCCATGGAATAAAAATTTGAATATCATGAATGGAAACTACCATTAATGTAAGGGTTCTATCTACAAGATTTTAACACCATGGCCATCTCACTTCTTTTTTTTAATGATAAGCATTTTATTTGTTTGTTTTATTTGTGAGGAACATTGGCCCTGAGCTAAGATCTGTTGTCAATCTTCCCCTTTTTATTTTTTTATTGAGGTCATCATAGCTTATAACATTGTGAAATTTCAGTTGTACATTATTATTTGTCAGTCACCATATAAATGCATCGCTTCACCCCTTGTGCCAACCCCTCAACCCACTTCCCCTCTGGTCACCACCAAACTGTTCTCTCTGTCTGTGTGTTAGTTTATCTTCCTCATATAAATTAAATCATACTGTGTTTATCGTCCTCTGTCTGGCTTATTTCGCTTAACATAATCCCCTCAAGGTATATCCGTGAGGTTGTGAATGTGACGATTTTGTATCTTTTTCTGCCTGAGTAGTATTCCATTGTCTATACATACCACATCTTCTTTATTCAATCATCAGTCACTGGATACTTGGGTTGCTTCCACTTCTTGGCTATAGTGAATAATGCTGCAATGAACATAGAGGTGCATAATTCTCTTTGGATTGTTGATTTCAAGTTTTTTGGATAAATACCCAGTTGTAGGATAGCTGGGTCATATGGTATTTCTATTTTTAATTATTTGAAGTATATCCATACTGTTTTCCATAGAGGCTGCACCAGTTTTCATTCCCTCCAGCAGTGTGTGAGTGCATGAGGATTTCCTTTTCTCCACAGCCTCTTCGACACTTGTTATTTTTTATCTCATTGATTATAGCCATTCAAATTCATGTAAGGTGATACCTTAGTGTAGTTTTGATTTGCATTTCCCTGATGATTACTGATGTTGAACATTTTTTCGTGTGCCTATTGGCCATCTGTTTATCTTATTTAGAAAAATGTCTGTTCATATCTTCTGTCCATGTTTTGATCAAATTTTTTGTTTTTTTGTTCTTCAGTTGTGTGAGTTCTTTATGTATTATGGAGCTAAAAACCTTATCAGTTATATGATTTGAAAATATTTTCTCTTAGCTGGTGGATTGTCTTTTCACTTTTTTCCTGGTTTCTTTTGCCTTGCGGAAGCTCTTTAGTCTGAGGAAGTCCCAGTTGTTTATTTCTTCATTTGCTTTCCTTGTCCAAGTAGACATGGAATTCAAAAAGATCCCTCTAAGACCTACGTCACAGAGTGTACTTCCGATATTTTCTTCTAGGAGTTTTATAGGTTCAGCCCTACCTTCAAGTCTTTGATCCATTTTGAGTTAATTTTTGTGTATGGTGAAAGATAATGTTCTACTTTCATTATTTTGCATGTGGCTGTCCAGTTTTCCCAGCATCATTCATTGAAGAGACTTTCCTTTGTCTGTTGTTTGTTGATTTCAAGTTTTTTGGATAAATACCCAGTTGTAGGATAGCTGGGTCATATGGTATTTCTATTTTTAATTATTTGAAGTATATCCATACTGTCTCTCAAAGATTAGCAGTCTGTAGGTGTGTAGTTTTATTTCTTGGCTTTCAATTCTCTTCCATTGATCTGTGTGTCTATTTTTGTACCAGCACCATCCTGTTTTGATTATTATAGCTTTGTAGTATATTTTGACGTTAGGGATTGTGATGCCTCCAGCTTTGTTCTTTTTTCTCAGGATTGTTTTAGCTTTTCAGGGTCTTTTGTTGCCACATATGAATTTTAGGATTCTTTGTTCTGTTTCCATTAAGAATGTCATTGGGATTCTTATTGGGATTGCATTGAATCTGTAGCTTGCTTTAGGTTGGATGGACATTTTAACTATGTTTATTCTTCCAATCCATGTGCATTGGATATCTTTCTATTTCTTGAAGTCCTCATCGATTTCTTTCAATAATGTCTCACAGTTTTCATTGTACAGCTCTTTCACCTCTTTGGTTAAATTTATTCCTAGATATTTTATTTGTTTTTGTTGTGATTGTAAATGGGATTGTATTCTTGAGTTCTCTTTTCGTTAATTGATTATTAGAGTACAGAAATGCAACTGGTTTTTCTAAGTTGATTTTATACCCTGCAAGTTTGCTGTAGGTCTTGATTATTTCTAATAGTTGTCCAATGGATTCTTTAGGGTTTTCTATACATAAAATTGTGTCGTCTGAAAACAGAGTTTCACTTCTTCATTGCCTATTTGAAATGCTTTTATTCCTTTTCTTGCCTAATTGCTCTGTCCAATACCTCCAGTACCATGTTGAATAAGAGTGGCAAGTGTGGGCACACTTGTTCCTGTTCTCAGAGAGATGGATTTCAGGTTTTCCCCATTGAGTATGATGTTGGCTGTGGGTTTGTCATATACGGCCTTTATTGTGCTGAGGTACTTTCCTTCTATAGCCATTTTTTTGAGAGTTTTTATCATAAATGGAATTTATATCTTGTCAAATGCTTTCTCTGCATCTATTGAGATGATCATCTGGTATTTATTCCTTGTTTTGTTAGTGTGGTGTATCACATTGATTGATTTGCGGATGCATGTTGAACCATCTCAGTGTCTCTGGTGTAAATATCCCTTGATCGTGGTGCATGATCTTTTTAATGTATTGCTATATTCAGTTTGCCAATATTTTGTTGAGGTTTTGTTCATCTATGTTTATCCTTGATATTGGCCTATGATTTTCCTTGTTAATATTGTCCTTGTCTGGCTTTTGGTATCAGGGTGATGATGGCCTCAAAGAATGTGTTCTGAAGTATTCCATCTTCTTGTATTTTTGGGAATAGTGTGAGAAGGATAGGTATTAAATCTTCCCTGAATGGTTGGTAGAATTCTACAGAGAAGCCATATAGTTCTGGACTTTTATTTTTTGGGAGATTTTTGATTACTGTTTCCATCTCTGTACTTGTGATTGGTGTATTCAGATTCTGTATTTCTTCTTGATTCAGTTTTGGGAGGTTTTATGAGTCAAACAATTTTTCTATTTCTTGTAGATTGTCCAATTTGTTGGCATATAGTTTTTCACAGTATTCTCCTATAATCCTTTGTATTTCTGTGAGATCTGTTGTAATTTCTCCTCTTTCAGGTCCGATTTTATATATTTGAGCCTCCTCTCTCTTTTACATAGTGAGTCTGGCTAAGGGTTTGTCAATTTTGTTTATCTTCTCAAAGAACCAGCTCCTAGTTTCATTGATCCTTTCTATTGTTTTTTTGGTTTCAGTTTCATTTATTTCTGCTCTAATTTTTATTATTTCTTTCCTTCTGCTGACATTGGGCTTTGTTTGTTCTTCTTTTTCTAATTCTGTTAGTTGTAGTTTAAGACTGCTTATTTAAGATTTTTCTTATTTATTGAAGTGGGCCTGTATTGTTATGCATTTCCCTCTCAGGACTGCTTTTGCTGCAGTTCATATTTGTTGGTATGGTGTGTTTTCATTTTAATTTGTCTCCAGATATTTTTTAATTTCTCCTTTAATTTTTTCAACAGTCCATTGTTTGTTCAGTAATATGTTGTTTGTCTCCACATCTTTGTTGCATTCCTAGTTTTTCTCTTGTAGTTGATTACTAGTTTCATAGCATTATGGTCAGAAAAGATGCTTGTTATGATTTCAATATTCTTAAATTTATGAAGGCTTACCATGTTTCCCAACATATTGTCTATCCTTGAGAATGTTCCATGTGCACTTGAGAATAATGTGTATTCTGCTGTTTGAGAATGTAGTGCTCTATATAAGTCTATTAAGTCCATCTGGTCTAGTTTTTAATTTAAGTACGCTATTTCCTTGTTGACTTTCTGTCTGGATGATCTATCCATTGATGTACGTAGGGTGTTAAGGTCCCCTACTGTTATTGTATTGTTTCTAATATCTCCTTATAGGTTTGTTAATACTTACTTTATGTACTTTGGTGCTCCTGTGTTAGGTGCACATAAATTTATAAGTGATATGTCTTCTTGGTGGGGTGTCCCTTTTATCATTATATATTGCCCCTCTTTTTCTCTCATTACCTGTTTTATCTTGAAGTCTACTTTGTCTGATATAAGTATGGCAGCACTGCTTTCTTTTGTTTGCCACTAGCTTGGAGAATTGTCTTCCATCCTCTCACTCTGAGCCTGTGTTTAT
Source organism: Ceratotherium simum simum (assembly GCF_057802395.1). Taxonomy (NCBI): domain Eukaryota; kingdom Metazoa; phylum Chordata; class Mammalia; order Perissodactyla; family Rhinocerotidae; genus Ceratotherium; species Ceratotherium simum. The sequence goes on from NW_028261268.1 coordinate 85,154, forward strand.
CTTATAGCTGAGATGTGTTTCCTTGAGTCAGCATATTGTTGGGTCTTTCTTGTTAATCTACCCTTCCACTCTGTGTCTTTTCATTTGAGAACTCGCTCTATTTACATTTAGAATGATTATTGATATATGAGATCTTAATGCTGCCATTTTATCACTCATTTTCCAGTTCTTCTACATTTTCTTCATTTCTCAACCATTGTGTTTCAGACTACTAAATCAGTTTGGTAGTTCTCTGTGATAGTTTTCTCTTTATTTATCATTTGTGTCTTTGTTCTGATTATTTGTTTGGTGGTTACCATGAGGTTTGTATAAAAAATGTCATAGATGAGTTAGTCCATTTTCTGAGAGCCTCCTATTTCCTTAGACTATGTCGATTCCATCCCTTACCTCTTCCCCTTCTAAGTTATTATTGTCACAGCTTATTCCATCTTGTCTTGTGAATTTGTGGTTAAAATGATGAGATTATCTTTATTTTTGGTGTTTTCTTTCCTTTTATTTTGGTGTTATAATTGTTTCCTATCCTGTTCTGATAGAGAGCTTCAATTGATCTGGTTTTGTCTACTTCTTTTACTCCTTGATCCCCTTTCTGTTCTTCTTTTTTTTTTTTTCCTGGTATGACGGATTCTTGAGCATTTCCTTTGGTGGGGGGGACGTCTTGTGGTGATGAACTCCCTCAGTTTTTGTATATCTGGGAAAGTTTTCATTTCTCCATCATGTCTGAAGGAAATTTTCACTGGATAGAGTATTCTTGGCTGAAAATTTTGCCTTTCAGAATTTTGAATATACCATCCCACTCTCTCCTAGCCTATAAGGTTTCTGCTGAGCAATCCATTGAAAGCATGATAGGTATGCCTTTGTAAGTTATTGTCTTGTGCCTTGCTGCCCTTAATATTTGTCTTTGTCATAAACTTCTGCCAGCTTTACTACTGTAGACCTTGGGGAAAGTCTTTTAACGTTGATATAATTAGGAGTTAAAACTGCTTCTTTCACTTGTATTTCCAGCTCTTTTCCCAGGTTTGGGAAGTTCTCAGTTTTTATTACTTTAAAAAAGCTTTCTGCTCTGTTCTCCCTCGCTTCTCGCTCTAGAATACCTATAATGCTTATGTTGTATTTGCTAATTGAGTTGGATATTTCTCAGAGAATTTCTTCATCTTTTTTTAGTCTTAATTCTCTATCCTCCTCCATCTGAAGCATTTCTATGTTTCTGTCCTCCAGACTGCTCATTCTCTCCTCCATGATATCAGCTGTTATTCAGTGAGTCCAGATTTTTCTTTATCTCATGCATTGTGTTTTTTATCTCCAAAATTTCTGATTGGAGTTTCTTTTTAGTTTTAATCTCTTTGTGAAGAAGTTCTTGATTTCATTGAACTTTCTATCTCTATTTTGTGTAACTCATTGATTTTTCTTATGATAGTTATTTTGAATGCTCTGTCATTTAGATTATAAATTTATGTGCCTCCAGGATTGATTTCTTGGCTTGTCATTTTCCTTCTGGTCTAGAGTATTAATATATTTTTGCATACTCTTTGATGCATGGATTTGTGCCTCCACGTAGTAATAGTGTCTGGTCGCAGATTCCACCTGCTGCCACTAGGTGGTATTCAGGAGCTGTGTATTCTGAGCCCACCACCATGCCTGGTTTGCTTGCTCTCAGCTGCTGCTTTTCTATTGTATGGATGGGTGCTCTGGCCAACTGGTTGAGCTGGAGCACCAAGTTGGGGAAGGAGAGCTTTCTTTTACCTGCACTATCCTGGCGATGTTCTTGCACTGCCCTTGCCATCTGCTCTCCTGGGGTGCTGGCTTGATGAAGACACCCCCATAATAGCTTCTTCACCTCTGTGTGGGGCTTTCCCATTGGCTGTGAGGGAACTTGGAGAGCCAAGTTGTTCCTGGTGAGGGCCGCCCTTCCCCCTCTCCTCTCAGAGCTGTGTGTGTGGTCCCATGCCCTGGGTCACTGCTTTGGGGGAGGGAGAGGAGATCCTCTTACCTCCTTCCACTTCCTCCAGAGGTCTAGCACCTCAGTCTTCAGACATATGGCTGCATGCATCCCTCAGACATCTTTTGTGTTGTGTGAATATCCTCTGTTGGTATATGACTGTCCATTTCATTGCACCTTAGAGAGAAGAGTCTAAGGGCAGAGCTCACTCCACCGTGATGCTGATGTCATTCTCTCAAAAGTCTTAATTATAGCCCTACTTCACAGAACTATTTTCCCTTTCACCCTGTGAATAGACTTTATCCCTTAGTGGCACAGAGACCAAATAGCAATCTGAAATACTTTTTGCCATTATTTTTTCTTGCTTACTTATATCCTGAGATGGCCCTCTCATTTAGTTACCTAGAAATTGGAGGAAGGATGGTTACTGTCTCATTGACTGCTGGAGGCCAGTTGGCACAAATAGAGGACTTTAACTCTAAAGCATTAGAATTGCTTTTATTGTAAAGACAAGATGGAGGAAAATGAGATAGCTAATTAGGGGAACAGGAAACTCAAACAAGAGGTCTTTTCAGTTTTTACTGTAAGAGACAGGAAATTTAATATCACTCAGTGGTGTAAAGGTTAGGCATTAAGACAAATCACCATGGATGTAGGAATCTGCCCAGGTGAGGTTACTCCTCACAATAGAGTCATACAGACCATCTTTCCCTGGGAGCTGTGGTTATTCCAGACATCCTTTACTTCAGCTTAGGACAGGAAGAACAGCATGCTTCTGTGAAATGATGTCACTGAGGTTTGAAGGTGTGATCCGAAAGCTTGAAGGTGTGACTAGAAGCTATGTGTTAAACTTCTAGCTGAGAAAGTTAACATTGTCAGGAAGAGATAGGTAAAACATGTGGTTTCCCAAATGAAAAAAGGCTTTGCAGCAAAGCAGAAAGGAAATAAATATATGAATGCTTTATTTAGTCATATTGTGTATGTGTATGTGTTTTTTGCAAAAAAGTTAATATGGAAGACAATGTTAAAGCAGACAAAACATTCTTCAAATTTCCCACCTTTCTGTTTTATTAACAGTAATTGGGATAGAGGAAGTTTGATGCTTCCAATTTTGTGCTCCTTTGATTAAAGAGCCATGCTAGGAGTTTCCGTTGGTCCCATCTGAAGTTATTGCTGTTATTCTGATGCTGGTTGTCTTCTCATTTAAGAAATTTACCTTTTCCAGAAATTCAGAGTTTAGGGATAAAAAGAAACTAGTGCTTAGAGGGAACAGTTACACAATTTGTCGTTTCAATCATTAATTTCATTCTGCCTTTTTCTAAAACTGAAAAAACTAGATTTTGTAGTCAATTTCTGTTAACTGTAACATATTCATCGAGTACAGATGTAGGCATCGTATCTCTTCTACGTGCTGCAGTTATAATAATGAACAATACAGATGTACTCGCCCTATGGAATTTATATAGAGGAGACAGACAATTATGCAAGTGTAAAAAAGTATTCTGTACCTGTCTACCTTCCACCAGCTACAAGGGTATAAATCAAAACAGGAGAAACAGCTCAACATTACCAATATCTCTATGGGGAAGCAAGATGTAAATAATCAGATCTAAGGTTACAGAATGGCTTTTCTAGAGAGGTAGTTATATGCTGCCACATGATTCTCAGCTCCTAAATTATAGTAATGTGCATCCCTTCCCCCAATATACACATACTTTCCTTCAAGCATCTGCACTCCAAACCTGATGTGTTAGGATGGAGAACCCAGATCAGTGTGTCAGGATTTCTGGGTTGCAGTCCTGGCTTTTCCACTATTTATAGCATCTTGGGAGAGAGATCAAAAAATGAATATTTACCTATATTTAAGTCTAAGAAATCCTATCTATAGTGATAAACTTATTGAATTCTTCCAAGTCTATGAAGTGAGTGATATTTTTATTGAACATGTTCAAATTTATACAGCTAGAAAGTATTTGACTCTTGGACCTCAAATAATAATATTTAACCCTTAATGAGTGTCTACTATATATACTAGGCACTTTATATACCCTATCTCATATTAAATATTATTAAAATATTATCCTTATTTTACTGTGGTAAATTCAATGTTTAGAGAAGTGACTTGCCACATGTCACACATAGAAACTAGGCTGGTATTTGAGGCCGGATCTGCCTGGTTCCAGAATTCCTGCTTTGTGGCATTGGTTTGTTGAAAATCCAGGTCCTTTTCAATCCATAGTCCATTTGTGCTCTTTGTATTCAGTCAGGTCTGATTTTAAACACGGGTCAAGAATTAGCAATAATGTGTCCTTTGCCAAGTCAATTAACCTCAACATTAATTTCTTCATTTGTAAAATGGGGACAATAATAAATAGTTGTCAGTGTTGATGGTTTCAGTATGGTCATACACACAGTAGGTCCTCCAATAAATGATAGTGTCTCTCTCTGCCACCTTTTGGCAACCATTACTCTTTCTCCCACCCCTACACCCTACGTTCTCTCAGCAGAGCTTCTTTTATTTCTTCAATTTTGGCATTGGGATAGAGGGCTGGGATCTTTCTCTGTTTTGTGATTGTCAAAGCCAATCCAGGATTAAGGTAAAGAGAAGAAAATGCCCAGCAGCAAGTATTCCTGAAGTGTCCAGACTCCACTCATGAAACTTTGCTTATATTATTGAATTAAATTAGTCTCTGGGAGGTAATTCAGCAGACTGACTGCACATGGTGACAAGTGGCAGACCTCAGTGGTGATTCAGAGATTAAGGACTTCATCGGGGGACAGAAGTAGGCCAGTTGAGGACAAACAACAGGCAGACAACTAGACTGGGTCCTAGTGGTAAGAACACTCAGTAGACCGTGTCTGTAAAGTAGTTGGGAGGAGAGGTGGTGCCATGAGTAAACTGATGAATGGGGACGCCTTCTAAAGTGTGTTGGTTTAGCTGTGGCTAGAGGTGGGTAAGAGACGAAAGGAAAAAACAAGGAATTTAGTCAAAGTTGGTGAAGTAGGTGTGGGTTTGTCTCTGCATAATCAATTTCCCCTTGTGTCCCACATCTCACTGCTCTTCCTCTACACTCCATATTAACCACTGTCACTTGATTTGAAGAGCAATGTAAATGGGCCTCATAGAGGTATATCAGAAGATCGACAGGGCCTGTGTCAAACGAAATTGAACGTCAATGAGAGATTTGGGTGTATTCTGGCTGGGTCCGGCTCATGGTAACAAGAGTTCTAGAAATGAATATCTTTTAGCTGGAAGGTTGTAGGTCTTCATGAAGTAAGATTTGCACACAAAACCTAAGTAGAGGAATAATTCACCAGTATCTCTTAGAAATCAATAGCAAACATTTTCATACAGAACTTAGTGGTACATAAATGGGAACAAATTTTCTGGATGACATTTGATAATATGTATCAAAGTTCTTCATTTTATATATCCGTTGACTCCATAATTTCATGTTTAAAAAATTTTCCTAAGAAAATATTCAAAAGTCCAGGCCAAATATTTTTAATACTAGCAAAAATTTGGGAACAACCTAAATGTGCAATAGTAGGAGATTCCCTAAAAAAATATGGTATAATCCATATGGGTAATAACTACATATGCTTTTAAAGTCATATATCAGAAAAATAATTTTTAAGTGAATAAATTCTTATTTATTAGAAAATAATAGATCAAAAACATTGTGTAAGTGATAACAACTTTCATTGTAAACCTAATTTATGGATAAACACCTAGAAGAATATACACCAAAATTTTTATAGTGGAATTATGGATGTTTTAAAATAATTTCTAAAATAAATTTATCTGCAATAAACATAAATGGAAAAAAGAAATAACCTTTTTTTCAAATAGCAACATATAAGAGAAAGTTTCCAAGAAATTATTTAAGAGGTAAAGAGTCTAGTCATAATATTTCTTATGTGTATATGTGTATGTATATTTATACGTATACATTTTAATCATTTGTTCTTACTAGTAGTCTTTTAAGCATGCTGGTTTTTGTTAAAGATATTAGTTTTTGTTTTCTACAAAGCTGTGTTTCTTTATCTTTTCAGTCCTCAAATAGAGGTTTTGAATGTTATTTTGTGAAGAGTACTAAGTGGTTGGTTAGTTGAAATGGAGGAAGATATAGCTCATGACCATTATTCCTTTCCCGTCAACCTCAGCTTTTATCATACAATTTCCTTTTACCACTTTGGTCAAGAGGAGGGGCAGAAAATTTTGAGTTGTAGTACCACTCAGAGACAATTCATTTCTGCCTTCCGTCTTGCAGCCTCTCACGCACCCCAGGGATCCCGGATTGGAAAGACCAACTTCTCCAATCTTGTTTTCGGGTCAGCTTCCTCCACCTGCATCACTGCATGGCACAGACACAGGTAACATCTGCTCTCATTCCTTCAGATCTTTGTACCTGGGTATACTATCAGTCCTACTTATAAAGAAAATATTCTAGGAATATGGCATTTTATTACAAATGACTTGTCATGAATATGGGATTGATGAGAAAGAATTCTCTATTGATTGCTTTAGGGCTGTGTTAACTCGGAAGGATGTGAATACTGCAGTTCACTATTCACAGAAAGTTATTTTCTTTTTTTCAACACACAACGATTTTTGCTTTGTGCTATCTAAATGAAGAGGGATTTGGGGGGGTTAATTACTTTTCGTTTGGGTCTAATGATTTACATATTATCTTATCAATCTTAAAGGATTCTGTAATAGAAAAGACTCCTTTTCCTTAGGGAATTAGAGAAAATGTGGAAAATTGAGTTTAGAAAATTTTATAAATTAAAAACACTTTTAAAAGAATAGTTACATGTGTAATTTGTTTTCCATATTTCTTGTTTTCTGGATGTCATCTTTTCACACTGATTAATATAATCAGCAAGTAAATTTTAAGTATTTACTCTTTAAAATATTCTTTTTATATTAATATCATTAATAGATTGAATTCTTTTTTTTTTTTAATTTTTTGTTTATTGCAGTAACATTGGTGATTTCCTTTATTAAGTAGTAGATAATAACAACAATAAACAAACACATAGGGACAGAGATTGGAATAGATTGAATTCTTTATGGATATTAACTAATGATTGCAACCAGATGAATTTATTTTCACGTAGGCTTCTCTGGCAACATCATACTATAGAAGATTATTTCCAAAAATTTTAATATATGTGAAATCATTTGGGATTAAAAATACAAGTGTCTAGGCTCCAACCTAAGAGAGTTCCAATCAGCACATCTCACATGAGGCACTGGAATCTGGAATGTTAACCAGTCTGCAATGTGAACTCTCAATAAGTCTTTTCCAGATGGTGTATAAGATACACTTTGGGAAACACTCTGATAGAGTCATGTTGTAATTGAAAAGAATGCAAAAACCTTTTAATATTTATATCCAGATCTGAACATGTATATTAAGTTGTTCTTAAGCCAAGATATTTATATTTTTTCAGAATTTCAAAAACATAGAATTTTTGTTTTTTGAATTGATAGTTTTAAAAGTGTCTCAGTAATTTCGGATGGTAAAAATTCTGCCTAACATTTGTACATGTATGTTGAACATTTTGAGCTATATTGGCTGGGTAAATAGGACCCTGCCTATTCACCCCATAGGTAGATTTTCAAGAAAATTCTTTCCCTATTTTCTAATAATTATGACAGTAGTCATGAGGACTATAAATAATTTTACCAGAGACATTGAAAGGTTTTCCATTTCTTAAATAAATCAAGCTCAGTCTACATGCTTTAGGCACTTTAGGGAGTTAATAAACACACACCCGCATACACATACAAATATACACACATGCCTCTTAATCCTGGTATGCGCCTATAGACTGACCTATTAATTTTTCTTTAGGCAGAAATCATCCTGTGGCAAAGTTTTAATGCAAAACATATTTCTCTTCTTACTCTAGACATGAGCAATCAGGAAGTGATTTTTTCCTCCATGAGAGTTCTTCGGTCTCCTTCAGAGTCACAAAATAGATCAAGGCCTGGTAGTGCTCCAAGTCCTGGGAAAACTCGTGACAAAGGTATCTGCCTTAAGCATCTAGATTCACCTGTCTCTTATGGATTGTCAAACTTTAGACTTTTGAAAAAAGTGTTCCTATCTGTGCTTTAAGTTCTCAGATGGTAATATGAAATCATAATTATGTAGACTAGTAGAACAAGTCTTTGTTTTTTTTAAAGTTTGTGAGAATGGAGAAATTAATGAATTCTTTTAAATTTGAGATGGTAATAGAATATTTTCATTCAAATTTGCTTAATAGGAATTTATGAGGCCTTTAAAAAAAGGCCAGCCTAGAGTCCCGAGAAAAGATTGCATCTTCTGGAGAAATAAAAGTCTTAAAAAATGAGAAATGAAAAATATTCATTAGAAACAATGTTTTTTCCAGAAAAAAGATATTTTAGATGTCTTAAATATTTATCAAAACTCGATGGCAGTGAAGAAGCAAAAATATTCAAATCAAAAGGCACGTTCTAATTTTTCTATTCTCTCTCCCCTCAAATTTCGTCACAAACTCTAAACAGAGAACAAGTGTTACCTGTTTAATTTAGTGACAGAGATATAACTTTTAGATACTGAAGACCTCAAAAGTAGGAGGATCAATATAGTACTGACTAGAGCTAAATAGAATTGATGAAAAAGAAAGGGAAGTTGATTTCTGGAAACTCCTTTAAGGTTGAACCCCAATCACACTTGCAGCTTCAGAATATCCACTATTGGCCACCAATTTCTCAAGATTATTGACTGCTTTGTCCTTTTCCTGATTACTAGTGATCACAGGAAGGAGTATACATGTCGGTGTGGATTCTCATAAAAGTGTATTGTGTCTGTTGCCATATGTGCTTTTGTAAGTGATGTACTTTTAAAATCCTATAGGACTGTTCTTGTGTGTAGGATTTCCACAATGGGTGTATGTCAGTCAGAAATCTGAAACTTTAAAACTGTAATGACTAGATCACAAATTTAAATCCATTTGTATGATATATTTTGTAAAATTTTGGTAGAAGACTGTCTTTTTGTGCCAAATGGTGTCCTAGGTTAAGGTTAGCAGTGGGCCAGGCTCTATTCCTAATGATTATTTTCTTCCTTCTTTAATTAAAGAGTTTTCAGTGCCATGGCATCTCATTGTAGTGACTCTTGGAATCTTCTGTTTACTTCTTTTGGTGACAGTCAGAGTGTTGGAGACAAAGAGTGAGTAATTGAAATATATCCTTCAAGTCTGAGTAACAGCAATAACCATCAATTCTGCAGATATTAACCAGGCTCCTACCATTGTGCCTTGGCTGTAATGGGGGAATGCCCCAGGTGGCTCTATCTTGTTGATTTTTCCTCAGACACATCTCAGTGTCATTTTCATTTTATTTGCCTATTCCAATGACTGCACCTGTAATAAGCTTTCTCATTCTGTATAATACATGGTAACATTCCTTCTGATAAGGAATTAGTAATTTTCTGCCTTCCGAGCTTAGATCATTGTAAATTTTAGGTAGACATTCTTTGAGAAACAACTATTCAAAAGAAATTATGACTTTCTCTTGATTTTTTCTAAGTATACAATGAAGAAATTGTTTAGTAAAAAGAATGATTTTATACATGGATGTTAGATGATCTCGACTTCGACCTTTATTGTTTATTTGAATTCCTTGACATCTTTAGAGAAAATCACTAATATGACACACTCAGATAAAATTAAATATTTGGATCTTCCTCTCTTTTCTCCTACAGATATTCTGTCTACTCCAATAATAACGATGCCATTTCTTCATGTTATTAGTGCAGATTTTCATACTCAGAAAACATGTTACTAAATATTCATAGACTGGTTTTTGCTTTAACGCCTGTTTGTACATGATGCGCTAACAGTTAAAAAGAAACTAAACAGAGGGGCTGGCCTGATGGAACAAGTGGTTAAGTGTGCGCGGTCCGATATGGTGGCCCGGGGTTCGCCCGTTCAGATCCCCTGATATGGTGGCCCGGGGTTCGCGCGTTCAGATCCCGGTGCTCACCGATGCACCGCTTGGCTAGCCATGCTGTGGCAGCGTCTCATATAAAGTGGATAGGCATGGATGTTAGCCCATGGCCAGGCTTCCTCAACAAAAAATAAAAAACAGGAGGATTGGTAGATGTTAGCTCAGGGCCGATCTTCCACACACACACACAAAACTAAACTGAACGGTAAGGTGTTACCATTATAATTTCATTCAGATACCTTATTTTATTTCTTCTACGCTTAAGTTGCTAATAGTGGGAAATTTGATGTTTCTATTTCTGTGGTCAGTTTATTGAGGTGTTACTTTCTAAATGCCAAATTAATAATTAAAGTAATGAAATGGCTTGGTTGTCAAAGTGAGACTTTTTCTCTTGTATCAAATTCCAACACTTAAGCATTATGAGTACTTTTTTGTATTATATGAATGTTATTAATTTTAGTTTTTCAGTGTACTCAAGAAAAGCACCAACAGGAGGCAATTCCACGAAATCTCAGTCAAAAGTGCCACAATATACAAAATGACAACTACTTAAAAGAGAAGCTTTTGAATAAGACTTTAGAATATGACATTCTCAAAAATGAAACCCTTCAGCAGAAAAAGGAACTGGACTCACTCTTTATAGAAAAGAAGAGATGTCATAGAAAACAGGAGAGCTTTTCAAAGTCTTTGCAAAATACAGGTATTTTGGATACAGGAGGAAATCTTGAATGAAAGATTGCATGATTTTTCATTATATTTTCCCCCTCCAGAGGCTTTGAGGCCTAACAAAAGGGTTATGGTATATGCTAGAGATCTGTGTCTACTGGACAACTTTAATTTGTGCGTCTTAGATGTAGTATGGGTATTTGTGTTTACTTGTTTCCAACATAGGATTAAGACCCCAGAAGCCATGTTTGGAGTAGTAGAGCCCTATGCTTACAAAACTCAATGGCAGTTCTTGCATTCCTACTGCACCCAGAAGGTGAAATAGTATGTCTGCTCCCCTGAAAATCTGTGTCGTTTTGGAACTGTGGGCCAATTAGACACTCTCAGTTTGTCACTGACATGAAATACGGAGGCTATCAGTAAAAATATACTGAGGCTACAATGGGCACAAGGCTTTTTATTTGGATGCTGTTGTAAAGATAACTGTGTGTGTGTGTGTGTGTTTCCATTCTGCCCTGACTTCAGGTATTTGGTCTATTTGTGATCAATACACATTCCCTGCAGCACATCTGCAAGATTCACCAGTGTTGATGCTTGTGCGACTCTGTGTGATGATACCATTATAAACTACCAAGAGATAAGAATATGAAATCTTGGGCCGGCCCGGTGGCTTAGCGGTTAAGTGTGCGCGCTCAGCTACTGGTGGCCTGGGTTCGGATCCCGGGCTCACACCAACGCACCGCTTCTCCAGCCATGCTGAGGCCGCATCCCACATACAGCAACTAGAAGGATGTGCAACTATGACGTACAACTATCTACTGGGGCTTTGGGGGGAAAAAAAAGGGAGGAGGATTGGCAATAGATGTTAGCTCAGGGCTGATCTTCCTCACCAAAAAAAAAAAAAAAAAAGAATATGAAATCTCATACAATAGACTCCCTTATCATGCATAACAATGAAATGAACTGACCTGGTCAATCAACTAATAAATATTTGTTTATGATTTAGAGTTTACAAAGATATTTTGCACATTTAATATCATTTAGGTATGGTAGTTAGTAGAATTTGACTCTCTCTATTACTACAGGGTCAATATTATTTTAAAAATTTCTTATTGTAAGATACATGAGGAGGAAAAAAACACAAAGAATAATGTTTATTTTATTTAGGAGGCATTCGAGAATATTTTTTTTTGCATTTTATTTTATTATTTTTAAAAACAGCTTTATTGAGTTATTATTATACAAAAACTGCACATATTTAATATATGCAATTTGATGCATTTAGCCTTTGCACATAACTGTAAAACCATTCACAGTGTGGGTAATAGACATATCCATCACCTCCAAAAGTTTCCTCATGTTCCTTTGTTTGTGCATGGTAAGAACACTTAAAATGAGATCTACACTTTTAACATGTTTTTAAGTGCACAATTCAGTATTGTTAACTGTAAGCACTATGATGTACAACAGATCTCTACAACTTATTCATCTTGCATAACCGAAACTATATACCCATTGAACAACAACTCCTCATTCTTCCGCCCCCTCCCCACCCCAGCCCGGCAACCACCATTCTACTTTCTGTTTCTCTGAGTTTGACTACTTCTTATATCTCATGTAATTGAAATCATGCAGTATTTCCTTCTGTGATTGGCTTATTTCACTTAGCATAATATCCTCAAGCTTACCTATATTGTCTCACAAGCCAGGATTTCCTTTTTTAAGGCTGGATAATATTCCATTGTATGTATATACCACATTTTCTCTATCCATTCATCCCTGAGTGGACATTTGGGTTGTTTCCATATCTTTGTTATTGTGAATAACGCTGCAATGAATATGGGAGTGCCAATATCTCTAGGCCTTCCAGAATATTGATGAACCTCTTATTATCATTATTTATAGCTAAGAGTTTATTTATAGAGGACTGATAAATATATTCCTGTGCTTAACAGAATTCCAGATGACAAGAAGTTTAATGTTTCACCTTATATGTTGTAGGCAAACTCTATGAAGACCGCTGGTCCTGTCGTGGAGTAAACTGTTATTATTTTACCACTGAAGTTAAAACCTGGCAGGGATGTAAACAGACTTGCCAAAGTTACAATTTATCTCTTTTGAAGATAAATGATAAAGATGAACAGGTATCATGGTTTGTTACATTCACTTTTATTCCCTTGGACTCTTTCTCTCTTCCTTGGACCCAAGATGTTGAAGACCGGGAGGGGTCCAGAAAGAGGGACCTTCAGTTATTCTTTGTGTTGTGTCTGTTGAATGAGCAAAAGTTGTGTAATTGAGTCTCCCAGGTGACTCCTGCCTGTTAATAGGTGTATGATCTTGTTACTAAGCATTCAATACGTATTATCTATCATGATGACCAATATTATTTCTAAAATGGAAACCTCCTTGCAGGTGCAGGTTGCGTCTTTGCAATCACCTCCCTCTCTAAGGAGTCTATAGGAGACCTGCTCTCGGAGAAGTGTGCTTTTCCTTCAAAGAAGTACTTAACCCTTTGGTAAATTGCAGCCTGGAACCAGCAGTTATTTCTTCCTATAAAGTGGCGACTCAGAACCCAGAGGCAATACAGTCTAGTAGTTTCTGTTAGGTATACAGGGGCCAGACTACCTGGGATAAAATCCAGTTTCTGTCTGGGTGACCTTGGGTAAATTACTTAACCTCTCTGGGCCCCAGTTTTCCTATTTGCAAAAGGGAGATAATAATGAGGAATGTAAAAGTGCTCACACTTTTACAAATTAGCCTTATGGTGATTTTCATTGCATCTGTAGGTAACATTTACTTGATCAATATTCTTATATATTACATCAAGATGTGTAGCTTTCAAAAAGAATAATAAAAAGAGAAAATACAGTGGCAACAATTTCTAAACTATCTTTTTAATTTATTACCAGTAACAACTATCTACGTACATAAAATGTGTTTTTATAGAGAAGTGTTTGTAAAGATCAGCCTGAAACTTCTATTTATTATTTATGAAAACAACACAAAGTTGATATGCAAATCTAATAGATGTTTTAAATCACAACATAAAAGAATTTAGGATATCAATTGATAAAATAACTTTTTATGTTTGTTGCAGTAAAACACAGTTAAATTTAAACCAATATTTTAAAATACATTCAATCACTTATTCAAAAGTTATGTAATGTGTCACTTTTCTATATTATATTATTGGACAGTAAATATTTCGTAATGCTGCCCTTTTTCCCTTCACCTCTTCCAACTACTGAACTACAGCCCGTCTTTTTCTTATGAGGCTGAAGGCTGAAGTCTTTCAGGCACATCTCCCCAGATACACTTGTTTTAATAAATTTATTTTGAAGATAACTGTTTTCACTTAAGAATATGTAATGATCATTTTTCTACATCCTTAAGTATTTTTCTGGAGCATGATTTTGAATGGTTTTATAAAGATCAAAAATTATTTAATGAATCTCCTATTCTGAGATATTTAGATTTTAAATTTTTGCATGTTTTAAGTAATCTGTGAAACTGGCAGCCATTTTTAACATAAGTAAATAATCCCTGAGAAAATTACTTTGCAAAATGAAAATACAAGGTTTGAGGAGAGAGAAGGTTTTCTAGGAAGGAGGGATGAAGGATGATGTAGCAGAGTAGTGGCCTTAGAAACAGTTAGCCCCTTTACCTATCACTTTCATTCATCTGACAGGTGGGAATTTAGTCACATGATATGTTTTTTTCCTTTATAGGCCTTCCTTCAACCCCAGACTTATGGAAATAGCTATTGGATTGGATTATCATATAATGAAGAGGAAAGGAAGTGGACATGGATTGACGATGACACATCTTCTGGAATGTAAGTCTCTGGAATGCATTCAAAGTCTAATATTGGTGTTACGGCTGGAAGATTGTATCTAAAAAGAATCTTCTCTTATTATGCACAGCTTAACTCATTTTCAAGTAGCCATCAGTGGTAAGAATAAGTAGAATGATTAAGAAAGTGTTTTAGGAAGCATACTTAAAAAATAAAAGATACATCCTACAGAGTTATTAATAATAATAAAATTATGATGCTAAACACATGCTCAGAAGTATGTGTTACGAGGTACACAAAATAAAACAAAATCATAAAGTGATATGAAATGATCAGACCATCCTGACTCAGCCAAAGTGATCCCTCCCACAACCTCAAATGAATATTTGAGCATCCTAAGAATTCATTTGAAACTCCTTTACATTATTGGTTTATAGTATTTATAAATATAAATATATGTGAGTAAACACACACACGCACACACTTGCACTATGGTTCTTCTATTTTGAAGTGCAGTATTTTGTAAACTCTTGGGTTTACATTTAGTTATAATCTGCTGTTAAACTGTTCAATGATTTTTAAAAAATCTGAACTATGTATTATATTATTTATGTCTAGAAATTCCCATTTATGTTTCTAAATCTTTCTAGTTACTCATATTTTCAAGCTGTCTTTTATTTCTTGAAAGATACTAAATGTTCTCATTGTATATTTGGCGTCTGATAATTCTTAGATTTGAAGTTTTGTGGGTCCACTCTATTGTTTCTGCTGGTTTTTGTTCACCATGCCATTTTCTTTGTAGTGTTGAGTGGTTTTTTTTCTCATTTTTGAGCTGCTGTGGAAATTAGTCAAGGATGGAGATGAAGATGACTTCGTCAAGAAAGAATTTGCTTTTGTTGGATGCCTTGGGGCACTATGAGTCAGGGCCACTGTTTTTGTTATTATATTTATTGAGGTCATAATAGTTTATAACAGTGTGCAATTTCAATTGTACTGTATTATTTATCCGTCACCATATATATGTGCCCATTTACCCCTTATGCCCACCCCCAACCCCATGCCCTCTGGTAACCACTACTCTGTTCTCTTTGTCCATGTATTTGTTTATCTTCCACATATGAGTGAAATCATATGGTGTTTGTCGTTCTCTGTCTGGTTTATTTTGCTTAACATAATACTCACAAAGGCCATCCATGTTGCTGCAAAGGGGGCGATTTTGTAATTTTTTTTCTCTTTTGAGGAAGATTAGACCTGAGCTAACATCTCTTGCCAATCCTCCTCTTTTTTGCTGAGGAAGATTGGCTCTGGGCTAACATCTGTGCCCATCTTCCTGAGCTTTATGTGGGATACTGCCACAGCATGGCTTGATAAGCGCTGCATAGACTCGCGTGGGAGATCAAAAGCAGCGAACCTGGGGCCACCAATGCCGAGCGAGTGAGCTTAACTGCTATGCCACTGGGCTGGCACCACGATTTTGTCTGTTTTTATGGCTGAGTAGTGTTCCACCGTGCATATATACCACATGTTCTTTATCCATTCATCAGTCAACGGGCACTTGTGTTGCTTCCATGTCTTGGCTACAGTGAATAATGCTGCAATGAACATAGGGGTACATAAGTCTCCTGGAATTCTTGATTTCAAGTTCTTTGGATAAATACCCAGTAGTGGGATAACTGTTTCGTATGGTATTACTATTTTTAATTTTTTGAGAAATCTCCATACTGTTTTCCATAGTGGCTGTACCAGTTTGCAAATCCACCAGCAGTTTATGAGGGTTCCCTCTTCTCCACATCCTATCCAACATTTGCTATTTTTTTCTTGGTAGTTATAGCATTCTAAGAGGTGTAAAGTGATATCTCAATGTCATTTTCATTAGCATTTCCCTGACGATTAGTGATGTTGAACATCTTTTCATGTGCCTATTGGCCATCTGTATATCTTCTTTGGGAAAATGTCAGTTCATATCCTCTGCCCATTTTTTGATTGAGTTGTTTGTTTTTTTGTTGTGGAGTTGTGTATCTTTATAAATTTTGGAGATTAACTTCGTGTCAGCTATATAATTTGTGAATATTTTCTCCCAGCTGGTGGGCTGCATTTTCACTTTGGTCATCGTTTCCTTTGCCTTGCAGAAGGCAAGGCAAAAAGTTCACTTTAGTCTGATGAAGTCCCATTTATTTACTTTTTCTTTTGTTGCCCTTGTCTGTGTAGACATGGGATTTGAAAAGATCCTTCTAAGACTTATGTCAAAGAGTGTAATGCCTATATTTTCTTCTCGGAGTTTTATAATTTCACGTCTTACCCTCAAGTCTTTAATCCATTTCGAGTTAATTTTTTGTGTATGGAAAAAGATAATGGTCTACTTTCATTCTTTTGCTTGTGGCTGTCCAGTTTTCCCAACACCAGTTGTTGAAGAGACTTTCCTTTCTCCATGGTATATTCTTGGCTTCTCTGTCGGAGATTAGCTGTCTGTAGATGTGTGGTTTCATTTCGGGGCTTCCGATTCTATTCCAGTGACCTGTGTGTCTGTTTTTGTGCGAGTACCATGCTGTTTTGATTACTATACCTTTGTAGCATAGTTTTAATTCAGGGATTGTGATGCCTCCAGCTTTGTTCTTTTTTCTCAGGATTGCTTTAGCTTTTGGGGTCTTTTGTTGGCTCATATGAATTTTAGGATTCTTTGTTCTATTTCCATGGAGAATGTTATAGAAATTCTTATTAGAATTGCATTGAATCTGCATATTGCTTTAGGTAGTGTGGACATTATAACTATGTTTATTCTACCAATCTATGTGCATGCAATACCTTTCCATTTCTTTATGTCATCATCAAGTTCTTTCAATAACGTCTTACGGTGGTTTTTATACCTCATTTTGTTAATGTGGTGTATCACATTGGTTGATTTGCTGATGTTGAACCATCCCTGCATACCTGATATAAATCCCACTTGAACATGGTATATCATCCTTTTAATGTATTGCTGTATTTGGTTTGCCAATATTTTTTTGAGGATTTTTGCACCTATGTTCTTCAGCGATATTGGCCTGTAATATTCCTTCTTTCTGTTATCTTTGTCTGGCTTTTGGAGCAGGATGATTTTGGCCTTCTAAAATGTGTTGGGAAGTGTTCCATCTTCTATTTTTTAGAATAGGTTGAGAATGATAGGTATTAAATCTTCTTTGAATTTTTGGTGGAATTCACCAGAGAAGCCGTCTGGTCCTGGACTTTTACATTTTGGGAGGATTTTGATTACTGTTTCAGTGTCTTTACTTGTGATTGTCCTGTTCAGATTTTCTATTTCTTCTTGAGTCACTTATGGGAGGTATGAGTCTATGAATTTATCCATTTCTTCTAGATTGTCCAAGTTGTTGGCATATAGTTTTTCATACATAGTGTTCTCTTATAATCCTTTGGTATTTTTGTGGTATTTGTTTAATTTCTCCTCTTTCACTTCTAATATTATTTATTTGTGTCTTCATACTTGTTTTCTTAGTGAGTCCAGCTAAGGTTTTTTCAATTTTGTTTATCTTCTCAAAGAACCAGCTCTTAATTTCTTTGATCCTTACTACTGCTTTTTTTGTTTGTTTGTTTCATTTCAATTTTGTTTATTTCTGCTCTAATTTTTATTATTTCCCTCCTTCTTGCTACATTGGGCTTTGTTTTTTCATCTTTTTCCAGTTATGTTAGGTGCAGTTTAAGATTGTTTATTTGAGATTTTTTCTTTCTTGTTAGGGTGGGCTTGGGTGCTATGAATTTCTCACTTAGGATCTCTTTTGTTGCCTCCCATATGAGTTGGTGTGATATATTTTCATTTTCATTTGTCTCCAGATATTTTTAAATTTCTCTCTTGATTTCTTCAATGATCCATTGGTTGTTCAGTATCATGATTTTTAGTCTCCACATCTTTGTTACTTTCTCAGCTTTTTTCTTGTAGTTCATTTCTAGTTTCCAACGTTATGGTCAAAAAAGATGCTCATTGTGATGTCAATCTTCTTATTTATTGAGGTTTGCCTTGTTTCTCAACACATGGTCTATCTTTGAGAATGTTCATGTGCACTTGAGAAGAATGTGCATTCTACTGTTTTTGGATGGGATGTTCTATATATATCTATTAAGTCCATCTGGTCTAGTTTTTCATTGAATTCCACTATTTCCTTGTTGACTTTCTGTCTGTATGATGTATCCATTAATGTAAGTCGGGTGTGAAGTTCCCCTACTATTGTTGTGTTCCTATTAATGTCTCCTTTTAGGTCTGTTAAAAGTTGCTTTATGTATGTTGGTGCTCCTGTGTAAGGTGCATATATATTTATAAGACTTATGTCTTCTTTTTGGAGTGTGCCAGGGTTGCTGCAGTTGGGAGAGGGAGAGGATATCCCTTTCCCTCCTTCCACTGCCTCCTGGAAGTTTCAGCACCTCCACCTTCAGGTGTATGGCTGCGTGGGTCTCTCAGACATTTATACTGTTGTGTGAATGTCCTCTGCTGGTTTATGAATATCCTTTTCATTGTATCTTAGGGAAGAGAGTCTAAGGGAAGAGCTCATTTTGCCATGATGCTGACATCACCAGTTTTCCAAGGCTGCTTTTAATTCTAAATATGAGCCTTGCAAGTAGTATAGATCTGGGCTGCAAACCTACAAAAGATGTCATACACAAATTTACCTTAATGTGACCATAGCTTGTAAGTACACTTTCAGGCAAACAATCTCAGACATCATAGAACAGAAAGGCTCATGGGCCAAATAAATACACTTAAATTGCACAGTTAATTAAATCAATTTAAACCACGTTGCACTATTCAAGGGGAAGGAAATGGAATAGCTCTCAGACTTGGATGGGATGCGATAGGTTGTCACACTTAGGATAAGTTGCAAATTGGTGAAAGGATCACCTGAATCCTAGGTTATGCAATCTTCATATGGCCTGCCTCTCTCTGCTGCATAACCCTTTCTTGATGATGGTGTGGTTTCTAGGACCAGACTTGAGGTTTGAGTAAAAGGGCCCAACAGATAGAAGGTTCTTGTGCCCAGCATACACATTTTCTCTACTGGGGAGATGCAGGAGCATGTAAGCCTCACCTCAGCTGCAGTGTTCTAATAAACCTTATGAGCAACTATGGATTTTATCTGAGTTTCTTAGGCAGGGGACCAGAAATAGTGTCACCAATGGGTGGGGGAAATGGAGACCTCATGAATGTTGAGTATATATGTGCATCATGTATATTTGGAGTATTATATTTAGTGTCTACTTGGTTCTTTCATCCTTTCCTATGTTTACCTTTCATATGCTCTACTTTCTATATCTATACCTAACATGTCTCAGAGGTTACCAACTTACTCATACATACTTCATACATCCTATGTGTTCTGCCTATGACTTACCAGCTACTCAGTTTCATTTATCATCCTTGTTTGTTTCTCTTCATTCCTATAGCAGATTTGAATATTCTTAAATAATACAGCAAATGCAAATTATGAGAGATGGTTTAATCTTTTGAAGTCTTAGGTAGGATTATTCTTTTTCTCTTCTGCCTAAGTGCAATGTTCAAAGACAGTTCTTGGGTGGTTTATACTGAAGATATATTCCTTTGGGGTCTCAACTCTTTATGGCTTGTCTTCTATTTAGAATCTTGGGTGGAATTCATTATTCAGCCTACTACATCAATAAAGTGAAAAACTGGCTTCAGAGCTTCCATTACGCTTCCATGTTCCCACTTTTACTTAACCCTCAGCCTGAGTATGAATTTGTTTCTTTCCAGTTCATAAATTTGTTGAAGTACATTTAAATTTTTCTTTATTCATCATTTTACTGTTTCAACGGTAAGATAATACTGGTATCTAATCCACCACTTTGCTGAAGCAGAAGTCCTGCTTTTAGACATCTTTCAAGGGATTGTCATGAAATAATAATTATTATTATTAATATAATAATAATTATTAGCTATGGGGTAGGGAAGGAAAAGAAACAAAACAAATGAAAACCTCAATTAAATAACCTCATCTCTGGCTATATTCCAATTCTGCTTTTTCTCTTTAAGGTGTATGAACATGAGACCTGGTTATCTCTGTCACAGAAATTAAGTTCTTCTTCTTTTTCATCTCTCACTTTTACTGAAAAAAATTAACATGAGAAAGCAATTTTGCTATATATCATGATCCCTCAGCACTGCTGCAAGGTAATTTTGCCTTCTGACCAAAAACTCCCAATGTGGAATAAGATGGATGATTGTGGGTGTGATCAAGAGGCTGTTATTCTATTTAACAGGCTAGAGCAAAGGAAAGTCTTTTAGTGATGAAGTCGTGATTAACATTTCCATATTCCAGATCTTTAGGCAACACACTTGAAAAGATGATGATTTATGTTATTGTAAGCTTCATAATTCAACACTGGACCATATATGTTTTCTGTTCTACAGTAATTCTCCAATAATGAGTTTGCCGACTGGGAAAGAAGGATGTGCATTTTTAAGCTCAACAAGAATAGAAAATACTTATTGCTTTAACACTTTCAATTGTATCTGTGAGAAGAGATTTGATTGTGTTTCCACTGCCTGCTTCAAGTAGACACAGAAGAAAGGGTGAAATGGAATTTTGTCATTTTGTTTCCTGTGATAATTTGTGATTATTTACAAATTAATGTTTTTGACAGCAGGACTTATTCCACTGCGGAAAAAGAGATGAGTTGGAAGAGGAAGAAAATGCTCTTTTGGGCTGTGATTTAAGAGATCAGATGCCGGCTGTCTTCTTGGGGAAGAGGGGAAGATTTTGTTTTTGGAAATCAGTTACCCCTCTCTTTAATGACCCTGAGAAAGTGTCTCTTCTTCATTCCCTGAACTACCCACAGAGCCAGTCAGAGAACTCTGGATCTGTTCCTTACCCATAGGGTACATCATTTCCATAGCCTTAGGCTTGAGGAGATAGCACAATTAAGAATGAAAAAATAGGTATCCTGCCCATTCCCCATCTAGATGCTTACCTCTCATTTCCTTTTTTTTTTTAATTTTGTTATGATTTCAAACTTATTGAAAAGTTGAAACAATAATACCAGGAACTCTCATATAAACTTTACTCATAGTTACCATTTGTTTGTATTTTGCTCTAGCTGCGCTTTACAGTTCTCTCTCTTTCTCTCCATACTGATCCGTTTGATAATAAATTTGGGATATTATATTCCTTTGTCTACATATTTTACAAGAACAAGGACTGTCTCTTGTATAACCATAGTACAATTATCAAAATCAATAAATTTAGCATTTCTACAGTACTGTGATTTATCTATAATCCGTATTCAAATTTTGTCATCTGTCTCGACAAGGTCATTTATAGGTGATTTTCCTCTATGTTCAGGATTTTGCAATACATTTAGTTGTGATGTCACTTTAGTCTCCTTTAATCTGGGAAAGTTCTTCAGGACTTTTTTCTTTCTTGATCTTAATATTTTAAAAATCAACTTTAGATTTATACTTTCATGCAATAAAATGTATCGACTTTAAATCATGAGATCAATGTGTTTTTAACAAATGTATACACTTCTCAAATACCATCAAATCAAGACATACAACATTTTCTCACCTCCAAAAGTTCTTTTCTGCCCCGTCCCACCCACCTGGCCCCATGCTACCAGTGATATGCTTCCTCTCACTATAAATAAGTGTTGCCTATTGTAGAATTTCATACACCACGTGCTCTTTTGTATCTGGCTTCTTTTTGCTCAGCATGTTTTTGAAGTTAATTCATGTTCTTTCATGTATCATTAGTTCATTCTTTTTGTTACTAAGTTGTATTCCATTGTATGGATATACCATAATTTGTTCATCCACCTATGGACATTGATGTGTTTCCAGTTTTTGTCTATTATGAATAAAACTACCATGAACACTTATGTGCCAGTCTCTGTGTGGACATGTGTTTCCATTTCTTTTTATTAAATACCTAGGAATTTGATTGTTGAATCTTATGGTAAGTGCATGTTTACTTTTATAAGAAATTTCTAGTTTGTTTTCCAATGTGGTTGCATCATTTTCTTTTCCCAGTAGCAACATATGAGAGTTCCAGTAGCCTCGTATCATTGCCAAGACTTGATATTCTCAGTCATTTTAATTTTAGCCACTATGGTGGATGTGTAATGATATCTCATTGTGGTTTTTAATTTGCATTTCCCTGATGACTAATGACATTGAGCATCTTTTCAAGTGTTTATTGGTCATTTGTATATATTTTGTTCAGCCAAGTGTCTGTTCAATCATTTTCCATTGAACTGTATGTTCTACCTTTTAAAAATTGGGCTTGTCTGTCTTATTATGGAGTTGTAACATTCTTTATGTAACTTGGGTACAAATCCCGTGTTAGATATATGCACTGTAGATACTTTCTCCCAGTCTGTGTCTTCCCTTTCCATTTTCTTTCTTTCTCTCTTTTTTTTTTTTTTTTTTTTGGTGAGGTAGATCAGCCTTGAGCTAACATCCATGCCAATCCTCCTCTTTTTGCTGGGGAAGACTGGCCCTGGGCTAATATCCGTGCCCATCTTCCTCTACTTTTTTATATGAGACACCGCCACAGCATGGCCTGACCAGCGGTGCGTCGGTGTGCGCCTGTGATCTGAACCGGGGCTGCCAACAGTGGAGTGCGCACACTTAACTGCTACTCCATGGGGCTGGCCCCCACTTTCCATTTTCTTAATGGTGTCTTTCAAGAAGCAGAAATTTTAAAATTTGGTTGAAGCATACTTTATCATTTTTTTCTTTGTTTTTTGTACCTTTTATGTCCTATCTAAGAAATCTTTGCCTACATCAAGATCATAGAGACTTTTCTCCTATGTTTTCTTCTAGAAGTTTTATAGTTTTAACTTACATGTTTAGACTATACCCATTTCTAATTAATTTTTGGGTATTAGAAAAGGTTTGAGGCTTACTATTATTTCATATAGATATCCAGTTTTTTTGCATTATTTGTTGATGAGACTTCCATATCCTCCATTCAATTACTTTGGTGACTTTGTAGAAAATTAATGGACCATATCTGTGTGGGTTTCTTTTTGGATTCTCTATTTTGTCTCAGTGATCTCTATGCATGTTCTTGCAGTGATACTGTACTGTCTCCATTACGTAGCTGTATAGTGAGCCTTGGAGTCAGAAGTGCTAATCCCCCAAATTTGTTCTTTTTCAAATGTATATTGGCTATTCTGGGATTTTGTATTTTCTCAACATTTCTTCAAAAATTCTTGATGAGATTTTGCCTGGGACAGCAGTGAATCTGTAGATTAATTTGGGAGAATTGTTATCTTAGCAATTTTGAGTGTTAGAGTTCATGAATATGATTTCTCTCTCTCCATTTAGTTAGGTCTTTTTAACATTCTCTCAGCAATATGACACATTTCAAGACATAGGTCTCATATGTATTTTGTTAAATTTTTATTTTTGATTCTATTATAAATGGCATTTAACATTTTACCAAATTATTTGTTATTAGTTTATAGAAATGAAATTGTTTTTTGTAAATTAACCTCATGTTCTTTCACCTTGCGAAATTTACTTATTTCCTGTAGATTGTTTTTTTCCTTTTGTATACCTCAGAATTTTTCTTTTCTATGTACATAATCATGTCCTATGAGTATATAGAGTTTTATTTATCTTTTTCTTTCATTTTTTCTCTTGCTGTATTGTACTGGTTAGGACCTCTGTTTGGGGAGGAGTGATGATAGTAGGCATCCTTGCCTTTTTCCAGTCTTACATAGAGAAGTGTTTAGTCTTTTACTATGATGTGTGAGGTCCGCTGTAAGTTTTCTGTAGATCCTCTTTATCATGTTGAGGAAATGCCCTTTTATTATTGATTGAGTCTTTCATCATGAACGGGAGTTGATTTTTGTTATTTGATTTTCTGCATCTATTGAGATGATTCTATAGATTTTCTCTGTTAGTCACTTAATACGGTAGATTCCTTTGATTGGTTTGAATGTTAAACACAACTTACACTTCTTGGATAAATGCCACTTGTCATGCTGTATTTATCCTACTTTTTTGTAGGATACCCAAAGCTAGATTTTCTTGGGTAATGTTTTGTTAAGGAAGTTTGTGTTTATATTCATAATGGATATTGGTCTGTTATTTTCATTTTTAAAATGTCTTTTTATGGTTATGGCATTGGAGAAATACCTGCCTTATATAGTCATGTGGCATTTTTTAAATATCTATCTCTTTTGGGGCGATAGGATTTATATTTTCATTCCTTAAATGTTTGATCAAATTTACTAGTGAAATAATCTAGGTCTGAAATTTTCTTTGGGAGAAGGTATCCAATTAGGAATACCATTTCTTTAATAGACTTAGGGCTATTTAGACCTTCTGTTTCTTGTCAATTTTGATAATTTTTATCTTTCAAGAAATTTGTCCATTTGCTTTAAATTGTCAAATTTATTGACATATTATTTTCCAAGTTGTATTAGTTTCCTAGGGCTGCAGTAACAAAGGACCACAAATGTGATGGCTTAAAACAACCGAAATGTATTCCCTCACTGTTCTGGAAGACAGAAGTCCAACACCAAGGTGTCAGTATGCTTCCTCTGAGACTGTGTGGAAACTTCCCTTGCCTATTCCTGTCTTCTGGTGGTGGCTGTCCATCCTTGTCATTACTTGGCTTGTAGCCACCTTCATCAATTTCTGCCTCTGTCATCACATGGCATTTTTACCCGTGTGTCTCTGTCTTTACATGCCGTTTCCATTTCTTATGAGGACACTAGTCCTATTGAATTAGGGACAACTTTAATGACCTCACCCTAAGTTGATCACATTTACAAGGACCCTATCTCCAAATAAGGTCACAGTCATAGGTGCCAGGGTTAGAACTTAAACGTATCTTTTGGGAAGACACAATTCAACCCATAACAATAATATTTCCTTATTATCTGTCTACTGTTTGTAGAATCTGTAATCATGTGCTTTCTTTT
This sequence comes from Ceratotherium simum simum, assembly GCF_057802395.1. Lineage (NCBI taxonomy): Eukaryota > Metazoa > Chordata > Mammalia > Perissodactyla > Rhinocerotidae > Ceratotherium > Ceratotherium simum. Next base: position 110,468 of record NW_028261268.1, read on the forward strand.
CTGATATTGTTTGTGCTTCTAATATTGTGTTTTTGTGCTTTTCTTTCTTGATCAGTCTAGCTAGAGCTTTATATCAATTGTATTGATCTTGGTGATGAACCAGCTTTTTGTTTCATTGATTTTTTTAGGTTTGTCCATTTCCCATCTTATTTATTTCATCTTTTTTCTTTATGATTTTCCCTCTTCTACTTATTATAACTGAGTTTATTCATGGCTTTTTAAGTAAAAACTCATATATTCTCTTGTCAAACTAGATCTTTGCATATATGAGATCAAAGTTACACATGGAAAGTTCATAATAAAGCTTTTGATATACTGGTTCAAGCATCTCCTATCACTGTGCAGTATACTGGACCTAGTTCATGTGCTTTCCCGGTCTCTCAGCCCGCCTGTCTCACTCACCTGGATGCTTGCCCCTCTTCCTAGCCAGAGCAGCCACAGAAATGCTTGTTTTGTAGCCATGGTTGTAAAACTAGATTATCATGACCTGTACAATGGCCAGACTGTGGCACAGCCTCCATCATGTCCACCTTGGCAGGAACCACAGCAGATTCAGTACCAGATTGACCAAATCCCTCAGAGGCTGTGGCTTTCAGAGGTGGCCTGAAGGGTTCAGGTAACACAATCTAGAAATGCAGGAATATAAAGGCCGTCTATGGCAAGTTTTCACCAGAAAAAGACAAAAGACAGGAACGAGGCTGCCAATGAACTGCTAGCCCCCTACTCCATCCTGATGGACTCTTTATATATGCAGTGTTTGTGCATGGGCTCCTTGAAGATGTTCCATGTGAATGAGTAAAAAACTGTTTTCTTATGGAGTTGTGGTCAGCTTCTGAAAATGTATCATCTTGTACTTCCTTTTCTTCCTTCCCTGACTCACTTCCCTTTCCTTTTGCCTCTCCTTCTTTCTTCCTTTGCATTTTACTCCTTCCCCATTAGGTGTTATCACACTCAGGCTCTGTTTTCCAAGAAACCCTGGGTTAAGATGGTGCCATCTAATGAAAGGCAGGTTTGTAGACGTACAGAGTAGTTTGGACTGAGGATTGGGTCCACATCGTATAACCCCTCTTTAAATAAGCACATATACCATTAGTCAGTGAGAAAGGCTATAATGTTTACAATATCACAGAAGGTAAAATTCTATATTATCTTCAGTCCCATCATTGGGATCCATACCATACCCAGAGAGTAGGTATAGGGACAGCTGTCCTCATGCCTGTCTTATGCTGCTTAGGAAATGAGAACTCAAATCTCTTCCCCCACAAAATGTTTAGTTATTTTTACTACTACCATTGCATTGACAAGTAACTTATGGAGTTTAAATTTAATCATGAATGATTGAAAATTAGTTATGAAAAACCTGTTGAATGTAGAAATGCTGATAATATGTGACCGTCAGGTGCATATAGAAAGCAGATCCTCTGTACTGCTAATAGATATCAGATGTCTAGAAGGTATTAACTCTGATGTTTTTATGTAAGGAAGAGAGACAAAGGAAAGGACAAGTCAAGAAGGCTGGACATTGCCCACTGTCTAGAGCTAAGAAGCTAAGACTCAAAGTGACCTCCGAAAAATGAATAGTGCAGAAGACATAAGATGGAGAAGTTAGGCAGACACTGAACATCTGTGATGGGGGATGTCCCTCAATGCAATTCTGTCAGTATGGCAGGATTAGCTGATGGGAGTTATATCAGTACAATAGCCTAGAGATCCTAAGGTGAAGGAGGACATAATGGAGATAGTTCAACCAAATATAACTTGTATGTAAAGTAAAATAGGAAAGGAACACTTGGGAGGAGTTATTACCCTAGATAAGGAGCCCCAACCAGTGGCGACATTAGCCTCATGAGGAAAATGAATGGAGGGTGGGAGTAGAAAGTGATAAATATCAACTTTGGCTTCATGACATCTTACAGAAGTGAAGCTATGATGATAAGCATATGATATCTGTGTATGAAAAGCACCCATGCTTTTTTTCTTCTGTTTCCAGTGCCACTTAGTATAGGAGGTGTTAGTGGACTTTATCATTGCAATACAGATTTCCAAACTATGAGGGGCCACATCTACAGCTGATGGGGAGGACTGCATATCATTTGGAGGCCCGATATTTGAGGTAGATAGACTCAATGACTAAATGGGCTTTGTTTCTCTCCTTGTTGGGGAGAAGGTAAGATCCTCTTTCTTGGTGTAGCAGACAGTTGTCTGATGTTAGGTGAAAGCATGAAGTTGTTACATAAATTTTAAATGTGAATATAGGATGGGATTGAACGTTGAGGTGAGAGTACGCCACTCTGGGCCTGTTTGTGTTCAGATCTATACCTTGCTCTTCTTCTGCTCAGCTTTGCATTGCAGGGGAGTTCACCACTCCAGGCTGCGTTTCCCAGTGTCTCAACCAAACAAAGCCTGAGGAGAAACTTACGTGCTTTGAATGCTTTACAGGGCAGTAAAATGAGGGAAAAGGGAAGTGAGGCAAGGAAGGATGGAAACACATATAAGGTGGTACATACTTGAGCTGACCACTGCTCCACGATGGAACAAAGCTGCTCAAGAGTAAATAGTCCAGGGAAGGGAGGAGCGGAGAGGAATTTATGTGCCAACTCCTTTCCATCAGTCTCCCGTTGGTTATAGTTCATTCCAAGTGGAAACAAGTAACCGGCACTTCTAGCCTGTACAGCTGCTGGTGAATCCAGCTCTCATGTCCTATGGCATGATACTTAGAAGAGTCTGGAAATGGTGTTCCGAGCTAGAGAGTTCAGTTGTAGACTTCAGACAGTGGACTCATTCAGCCTCACCTGCATGTGGTCATTGTGAGGGCAACTGTGTAAAGCAAGTGGTTAATAACCCGAGAGACACATGAAGCTGAGGCTGAGAATCTGAGAAGGTGCAGAAGATGTGTTCTGTATAACCAGGTTTCTGGATTTGAGGTGGGTTTTGTCAATAGGAGATGCTAATAGGAATTTGGAGGATGGGAGAAAGGGAGAAGCCAGGCTAGTTTAATGCCTCTCTACTTTAGGTTGCATCTCTAGCAATAGCTGCCTTACTTCATGGTCCTCTCATTGGACAGATCTTCTGTGGTTCTAGCTTCTGCCAGTGGTCTTGGTTCCGGGAAAACCACCTCCTTCTTGTATTCCTCGTTTAGAGACAGTAGAGGCTTCCTGGTATAGCTAAACTCTTGAGTTCCCTTATAGACTCCCAAGTGGTTTCCCAGCCTCTTTATCACCTGCTCAGTCAATTCCCTGTGTAAAGGAATTATAATAAAAGAGGAAGAAATTCTACTCACGTATGATTCTTATTGACAGCTAATTCCCATATGTTGCACGAGTGTATGAAGTGTAGTGATTTTTTTCTTGCACTATTGTGGAGGAGGTTCTCCTTTCCCCATATCTTATCTGAACATGTTTCTCTAGTCTCCAGAAATGACTGAGAATATTTACACAGTGGTGAAATCTCATGCCAAAGGGAAGAAAATACAATCCAGAACTTCTGATAGGAAATATGATTACAGTAAACATCTATTTTCACAGAATCATAAAATCATAGGTTTGAACTGGATCTTGTATGTCCAACAATCCAATGAATTTGGAAATTTCTCTGCATAACTTCCCTGCCAAGTGGTTATCTATCATGTTTGAACACCTCCAGGGAAATATAACTCATTTTCTCCCAAGATAGTAAGACACAGACTTTACCTGCTCTTAGAATATTTTTCTTTACTCTGATATGCACAAACACTACTTATAAGCCTTTCAATGGTGACGAAGAAGTAATTCTCATAAGATGCCTAATGACTTCTGAGGATGAGTCCAACATCTCAGAGCAACAGATCCTCATCTCTTCCTGGGTCCGTGCATTAATTATGGTGTAGAAAATACATGAAAGTTCATCTTGCTTTATTTGACAGATCAATGTATGTTCGCTATTTAAGAGTCTTTGTTTCTTTAGGGAGGTGAATACTAATGTCAGAGAATTGTGTATATGCATTATAGAGTAATGTTTGGGCCTTTTTCGCCATTCTTTTTCTCTTCTGACTATCCTTCTCAATAATCCAAGTGAATATCCTGTGCTGAACCGTGTTTCCTGTATCAACAGATGGCTGTACCAGGGGAAGAACTGAAAGAAAATCTCTTGGCTTTCATGGCTTTGGAGAGTTTGTGGAAACTCCTTGCATACAAAACGTCTGACTTGTAATTATTTTAGCTCTTGTACTTATAGCAGCTGTAAAAAAACAAAAGTCAAAGAAAATAAAAATATGTGCTGTAATTTGTTGTGAGTGGCATTAGGAAGGGGAGCTTCAGACAAACATGAATCATATCATTTGACTTTAATGATTTATTAAATGTTAGAAATTCTGCACATTAGCCATTTATTCTTAGATATTGTAGGAAGTCATTATTTGTTGATACATATTCTATATATATATGTATAAAATGAGGGCAGACATGCTCTTTAAGCAAATTGAGGCAGAGACTGCAGCACATACATAGCAGTTTTCAATGAAAAGATTTTGTTTTTGTTTTTGTTTTTTTTTTGCTGAGGACTGTATTTACCTTGAGCTAACATCTGTGGCCAATCTTCCTCTGTCTTCCATGTGAGCCGCCATGACAGCATGGCCACCAAGGAGGGGTGTAGGTCCATGCCCAGGAACCAAACCCAGGCTGTGAAAGCAGAATGTTCTGAACTTAACCACTAGGCCAGTGGGGCTGACCCAAAAAGATTTTCGTAAACTCATTTTTTTCAGTGTCTTTCATTGGAGAGTGTTCCACATGACGCTGCAGCCATCTCCAATAATTTTATTCTTCTGCAATTTTGTTTTGACCTAGATAATTAATGTGTGTTTTGTTTGAAACACTGTAGCAATAATACTTTTAATTTATACATTAATTACTTTCATCTGGCTTATCATACCAGCTGACTCTTACTTTAATTTAATCACAAATTGTTTACTGCAGGTCAGCTATGATCCAGGAGCTGTACTAGGTGCCAGTGATACCAAGAAAATATTGCGTTGTTGTTGTTGCTGTTTATTGCAATGTTTTTTTCCACTAGACTAAAAAATCCTCAAGAACAGAAATTATGCCCAAATACCTATCTGTGTGCATCTGAGACCTCAAGGGAGGCCAGTGTGGGAGGAGATTACAGGTAGTGGCAGAATGACAGAAAAGGAAAAAATTTTAGATGTTCATCTAAAGTTCAAAAGGAAGTCATTAAAAGCTTTTAATGGAGGAGAGAAAGAAGCAGGGTTCTTTAGAATTTAGCTGATTTCATGTCTTCAAGAGAGAAAAATTAAGGTTAGATCAGGAATATCTCATTGTTATCAGCAAACAAGGAAAGATTTAAGACAAAATTCATAGAAGTTAGCTTGAATTAGGCTTTTGGGGGGCAAGTGGTGACACTTTGAGCATTAATACTAATAATTGATTAATTAATTAAAGTAAATTAATTTTATTAAATTGTGTGTTAATGTGTCCACATGTATTTATTTCCTCTTTTTAAATACATGTGTGTTTATAAAGTATGAAGAGTTATTTGTTTTAACTGTATATGTAAAGACAGGAAAACATTGGGAATTGTAAGTCAAATAGTCCAGAAAAAGCAGAACCAAAAACAGGATGACTATATACAATAAGAAAGTAGAAAGAAGAAAAGAGAGTTAAATAACGTGTTTTAAAATGATGATTGAGTCAAATGTCTTAAAAAGGGAGCTTGCTACAAAACTTTGATTCCTCTTTTCCTAGGATAGAGAATTTCTAAATGGCCCTAAAATTTAAATAACACAATAAAGCATACCTACCTTATAACAGTGCTAACAGATAATATCAATATACAATAATGATAGGATAATACATAATGAAATGTTGGCTAAGCGAAACTTAAAACACATATCACGTATAATTGGGAGTTTACGTTCTAAAAATACAACTTATGTGAAAGTTCAGAATTTAAAATTTCCTATTTTTTTCCAGTTTTTTTGAAAAATAGTTTACATACATCACTGTATCAGTTTAAGATGTACAGCATGATGGTTTGATTTATATATATTTTGAAATGATTACCACAGAAGGTTCAGCTAACATCCATCATCTCATAGAGATCCAATAAGAAGAAAAGAAAAAAGAAAAGCAAAAAAAAAAAAAAAATTCTTGTGATGAGAACTCCTAGGATATACTCTCCTTACAACCTTCCTATATACCATACAGCAGAGTTAACTATAGTCATCATGTCCTACGTTACATCCCTGGTACTTACATATCTTATCACTGGAAGTTTGTACATTTTGACCACCTTCCTCCAATTCCTCCTCCCCCTATGCTCCACCTCTATTAACCACAAGTCTGATCTCTTTTTCTATGAGTTTGGTTTTATTTTAGATTTCACATATAAGTGAGATCATTTAGCATTTGTGTTTCTCTGTCTGACTTATTTCACTTAGCATAACGCCTTCAAGATCCATCCATGTTGTCGCAAATGGTAGGATTTCCTCATTTTTTATGGCTGAATAGTATCCATTATTGTATGGAATTGTATACAGTTGTATACAGTAGTCTACATTGTATACAATAGTCCCCGCTTTTCCAGTGGAATACGTTCCAAGAACCCCACTGGGTGCCTGAAACTGCAGATAGTACCGAACCCTGTATAACCATGTTTTCTGCTATATATACATATATATGATAAAGTTTAATTTCAAAATTAGGCACAATAAGAGACTAATAACAATAACTAATAATAAAACAGAACAATTATAACAAAATACTGTAATAAAAGTTACCATAGATCTTAGCAACTTCAGCATAGGATTTTTTTTCATTATTAAGTCGAGAACTTTCACCTTTTCACTTAAAGGAAGCACTTCTTCTCTTTGGCGTATCTGAACTGCCAGCATCACTACTCTTGTGCTTTGGGGCCATTAGTAGGTAAAAAACAGGTTACTTGAACGCAAGCAATGCAATAGGCATCTGATAACTGGGGTGGCTCCTAGATGGAGAAAGAGATGACTCATGTCCAGGGTGGGATGGAGCCAGATAATGCAAGATTGTTATCACACCACCCAGAAGGATACACAATTTAAAAGGAATGAATTTTTTATATATGGAATTTTTCATTTAATATTTTTGCACTCCGGTTGACTGCGGGTCATTGAAACCAGGGGAAGCAAAACCATGGATACGGGGAGAGTACCACAACTTCTTTATCCATTCATCTATTGATGGACCTTTAGTTTGCTTTTGTACCTTCACTGTTGTAAGTAATGCTGTTATGAATGTGGGGGTGCAGATATCTTTTCAGGTTAGTATTTTCATTTTCTTTCAATATCTTCCCAGAAGTAGGATGGCTGGATCATATGGTAGTTCTATTTTTAATTTTTTGAGAACCTCCATACTGTTTTCAGTATTGGCTTTTACAATCCCACCAACAGTACACAGGTATTCTTTCTCCACATCCACTCCACGATTTGTTATCTCTTGTCTTTTTTTTGTTTTTTTCCTGCTGAGGAAGAGTCACGCTGAGCTAACAATTGTTCCAGTCTTCCTCTATTTTATATGTGGGTCACTGCCACAGCATGGCTGATGAGTGGTGTAGGTCCACGCCTGGGATCCAAATCCATGGACCCGGAAAACCAAAGGGAAGTGTGCTGAACTTTAACCACTACTCCAGGGGGCTGGCCCCTCTCTTGTCTTTTTGGTACTAGCCATACTAAAAGGCATGAGGTGATATCTCATGGTTTTAATTTGCATTTCCTTAATGACATGAGCATCTTTTCATGTATCTGTTGGTCTTTTGTATATTTTCTTTGGAAAAATGTCTATTCAGAACCTTTGCCCATTCTTAATTGGATTATTTATATTTTTGGTATTGAGTTGTATGAATTATTTATATATATATATTTTATTGTTGGTTTATAAAATTATGTACATTTCAGGTGTACGTCATTACTTTCCAGTTTCTGAATAGAATATGTCGTGTTCATCACTCAAAGACTAATTACAATCCATCACCATACACATGTACCTATCACGTCTTTCATCCTCCTTCCTCCCCCTTTCTCCTCTGGTAATCACCAATCCAATATCTGTCTCTGTGTGATTGTTTGTTGTTGTTTTTGTCTTCTACTTATGAATGAGACTGTATGGCATTTGACTTTCTCCCTCTGACTTATTTAGCTTAGCATAATACTCTCATGGTCCATCCATGTTGTCACAAATGGCCAGATTCATCCTTTTTCATGGCTGAGAAGTATTCCATTGTGTATTTATATCACATCTTCTCTATCCATTTGTCCCTTCATGGGCACCTAGGTTGCTCCCAAGTCTCAGCTATTGTAAATAATGATGCAATGAACATAGGGGTGCATGGATATTATCCATGAGTGTTTTCATGTTCTTTGGATAAATACCCAGCAGTGGAATAGCTGGGATCGTATGGTAGTTCTAGTCTTACCTTTTTGAGGAATCTCCATACTGTTTTCCATAGTGGCTGCACCATTTTGCATTCCCACCAGCAGTGTAGGAGAGTTCCCTTGCCTCCACATCCTCTCCAACACTTTTTTCCTGTCTTGTTAATTAAGGACATTCTGAGGAGTGTGAGGTGGTATCTCAATGTAGTTTTGATTTGCATTTCTTTGATAGTTAATGATGTTGAACATCTTTTCATGTGCCTGTTGGTCATCTGTATATCTTCTTTGGAGAAATGTCTCTTAAGGTCTTTTGCCCATTTTTTAATTGGGTTGTTAGTTTTTTCTTTGTTGAGATGTATGAGTTCTTTGTATTTTTTGGATATTAACCGCTTATTAGATAAATGATTGGCAAATATCTTCTCCCAATTGGTAGATTGTATTTTTGTTTTGTTCATGGTTTCCTTTGTAGTGCAGAAGCTTTTTAGTTTGATGTAGTCCCATTTGTTTCTTTTTTCTATTGTTTCCCTTGCCTGGTCATACGTGGTACTTGAAAATATGTTGCTAATACTGATGTTGAAGTGCATACTGCCCATGCCATGGTTCATTGTTTCAGGTCTACAACATGTCTTTAATCAATTTTGAGTTAATTTTTGTGTATGGTGTAAGATAATGGTCTATTTTCATTTTTTTTTGCGTGTGGCTGTCCAGTTATCCCAACACCATTTAGCAGAGACTTTCCTTACTCCCTTGTATGTTCTTGTCTCCCTTGTCAAAATTTAGCTATCCATCGGTGTGTGAGTTTATTTCTGGGCTCTCGATTCTGTTCAATTGACCTGTGTGTCTGTTTTTGTGCCAGTACCATGCTGTTTTGGTTACTATAGCTTTGTAGTATATTTTGAAGTCAGGGAGTGTGATACCTCCAGCTTTGTTCCTTTTTTCTCAGGATCCTTTGGCTATTTGGTGTCTTTTGTTGTTCCATATAAATTTTAGGGATCTTTGTTCTATTTCTGTGAAAAATGTTGTTGGGACTTTGATAGGGATTACATTGATCTGTAGATTGCTTTAGGAAGTATGGACATTTTAACTATATTAATTCTTCCAATCCAAGAGCATGGAATATCTTTCCATTTCTTTGTGTCCTCTTCAATTTTTTTCAACAATGTTTTATAGTTTTCAGTGTACAGATCTTTCACCTCTTTGGTTATGTTTATTCCTAGGTAGTTTATTCTTTTTGTTGCAATTGTACATGGGAGTGTATTCTTAATCTCTCTTTCTGCTACTTTGTCATTAATGTGTAGTAATGCAACTGATTTTTGTATGTTCATTTTGTATCCTGCTACTTTGCTATATTCATTTATTATTTGTAAAAGTTTTTTGGTGTGTTCCTTAGGATTTTCTTTATATAAAATCATGTCATCTGCAAACAGTGACAGTTCCACTTCTTCCTTTCCAATTTGGATCCCTTTTATTTCTTTTTCTTGCCTCATTGCTCTGGCTAGGACATCCAATATTCTCTTAAATAGGAGTGGTGAAAGTGGGCATCTTTTTCTGGTTCCTGTTCTTAGAGGGAAAGCTTTCAGTTTTTCACCATTTAGGATAAAAGCTGTGGATTTGTCATATATGGCCTTTATTATGTTCAGGTACTTTCCTTCTATACCCATTTTATTCAGAGTTTTTATCATAAATGGGTGCTATGTATTGTCAAATGCTTTCCCTGCATCTATTGACATGATCATGTGATTTTTATTGTTCATTTTGTTAATGTGGTATATTACATTGATTGATTTGTGGATGTTGAACCATCACTGCATCCCTGGAATAAATCCCACTTGATTGTGGTGTACGATCTTCTTAATGTATTTTTGTATTTTATTTGCTAGTATTGTGGAGGATTTTTGCATCTATGTTCATCAGTGATATTGGCCCATAATTTTATTTTTTTGTGTTGTCCTTGTCTGATTTTGCTATCAGGGTAATGTTGGTTTTGTGGAATGAGCTAGGAAGCTTCCTCTCCTCCTCAATTTTTGGAAGAGTTTGAGAAGTGTAAGTATTAATTCTTCTTTCAATGTTTAGTAGAATTCACCAGGGAAGCCGTCTGGTCCTGGACTTGTATATTTTGGAACATTTTTGATTACTGTTTCAATATCCTTACTGGTGGTTGGTCTATTTGAATTCTCTATTTCTTCCTGATTCCGTTTTGGAAGGTTTTATGATTCTCAGAATTTATCCATTTCTTCCAGATTATCTAATTTGTTTCCATATAGCTTTTCATAGTATTCTTTTATAATGTTTTGTATTTCTGTGGTGTTCATTGTAATTTCTCCTTTTTCATTTCTGATTTTACTTATTTGAGCCTCCCCAGTTTTTTAACGATGAGTCTAGCTACAGGTTTCTCAATTTTGTTTATCTTTTCAAAGAACCAGCTCTTCGTTTCATTGATTTTTTTCTATGGTGTTTTTACCCTCTATTTCATTTATTTCTCCTCTGATTTTTGTCAGTTCCCTCCTTCTACTGATTTGAGGCTTTGTTTTTCTTCTTTTTCCAGTTCCTTTAGGTGCACTGTTAGATTGTTTATTTGAAATTTGAGATAGGCCTGTATTGCTATAAACTTCCTCTTTAGAACGACTTTTGCTGTACCCCATAAATTCTGGCATGTAGTATTTTCATTTTCATTTGTCTCCACGTACTTTTTGATTTCTCCTCTGATTTATTCATTGACCCAATCATTGTTCAATAGAATTTGGTTTAATCTCCATATACTTGTGGTTTTTCTTAGTTTCTTCCTATCGTTGATTTCTAGTTTCGTAGCATCCTGGTCAGAAAAGATGCTTGGTATTATTTCAATCTTCTTAAATTTATAGAGACTTGTCTTGTGGCCTAATATGTGATCAATCCCTGGACAATGTTCCATGTACATTTGAAAAGAAGGTGTATTCTTCTTCTGTTTTTGCATGGAATGTTCTGTAGATCTACTAAGTCCATCTGGTCTAGTTTCCTATCAGTCTTCGGTTTGAATGATCTACCCATTGGTGTAAGTGGAGTCTTCATGTCTTGTACTATTATTCTGTTGCTGTCTATTTCTTCTTTAATATCTGTTAGTAATTGCTTTATATATTTAGGTGTTCCTCTGTTGGGTGCATGGATATTTTATTTAGTGCTATTTCCTCTTGTTGTATTGTTCCATGATCATTATGTAGTGCCCTTTTTTGTCTCTTGTTACAGTTTTTGTTTTAAAGTCCATTTTGTCTGAGATGAGTATTGCTACTCCAGCTTTCTTTTCATTGCCATTTTCATGGATTTTCTTTTTCCATCCCTTCACTTTCAGTTTGTGAGTGTCTTTAGGTCTGAAGTGTGTCTTTTGTATGCAGCGTATATATGGGTCTTGTATTTTCACCCAATCAGCCACCTTATGCCTTTGGATTGGAGCATTTAGTCCATTGACATTTAAAGTAGCTATGGATAAGTAAGCACATACTGGACTTTTTCACTTTTTTTCTGGGTGATTTAGTAGTTCTTCTCTGTTCCTTTCTTCTGCTCTTGCTCTTTTCCCTTGTGGTTTGATGGCTTTCTTTAGTATTATATTTGGGGTTCCTTTCTCTTAGTTTTTTGTGTATTTATTATCAGTTTCTGATTTTTCATTACCATGAGGTTCATACATAATAACCTATGTATATAGCAATCTGTATTAAGTTGATGGTCTCTTTAGTTTGACCTCTTTCTAAAAGCTCTAATCTTTTACACACCTCCTCCCACATTTTATTCTTCTGATATCGTATCTAACCTCTTTTCTTGCGTTTGCATCCCTCTTATCATGGACATAGATAATTTCTACCTATTTGTGGTCTTCTCTTTCCCCCTTAAATAAGTCCCTTTAGCATTTCTTATAGGACTGGTTTCTTGTTGATAAACTCTTTTAATTTTTGCTTGTCTAGGAATCTCTTTATCTCTCCTTCCACTTTAATGATATCCTTTCCACCTAGGTATTCTTGGCTGGAGGTTTTTTCCTTTTGGCAGTTTAAATATGTCATGCCACTCTCTTTGAGGCTGTAAGGTTCCTGCTTAGAAGTCATCTGTTAGCCTTATGGGATTCCCTTTGTATGTAACTTGTTGCCTTTCTCTTGCAGCTTTTAGGATTCTCTCTTTACCTTTAATTCAGGACATTTAAATTATGAGGTGTCTTGGTGTGGGCCTCTTTGTGTTTATCTTGTTTGGTTATCTCTGTGTTTCCTGTACCTAGATGTCTGTTTCCTTCCCTCAGTTAGGAAAGTTTTCAGCTATTATTTCTTCAAATAGATTCTGTGCCCCTTGGTCTCTCTCTTCTCCTTCTGGGACACCTATGAGACAGATGCTACTCACTTGATGTTGTCCCAGAGGTCCCTTAGAGTGTCCTCACTCTTTTTAATTCTTTTTTATTTTGTCTGTTCAGCTTGGGTGATTTTCTCTACTTATTTTATAACTCTAAGTTTGCACTTTTTATTCACCTTCACCCATTTCACCCCCCTGCTCTCATATAGGATTTATCTTTAATCTCTGATCAAAGATGATATAGAATTGATGATCTATGGTACGAATGTACAGTTTTTCTTTATCTCAGAATCACCAAGAATTAAAATTTTTGCTTTAAAGTGCTCCACATTGTTGAATACATCTCTGGGGTTTCTTAACATTGTTTCCTAGTTATTGTATGTTCTCCTCTACTGTGTACACTTGATGACAAATATGCAAAACAAAAGTGTGTGTTCGACATTCTTAAATGCATGACAATGTACATAAAAAAATCTCTATGAAATAATTAAAAATTATTATAATACATAAAAGTACAACGAAGAAAAATTTCACCATCTGTAATCACTTAAAAATTCTTTTAAACTTCCATTCTAGTCATTGTTTTCTTGTTTAATTAAACTGACAATTGTTTTTGAAAAACACAGTATAGATTCTTTACAAAAATTGAAATTGCAGTTAAATAAAAAAATAAAGTTTTTCAAGATTTGAAATGTTATGTATCAACTAGAAATAATCTTTGCGAATATACAATCTATGAATGTATAACAGATATGTAGATAGATAAATAGGTAGATACATAGAAGATAAAAATGCATTTAGTTAAATAGGATCATACTATGCCTGCAAAGCTTTAATTTTAAAACAGTACTGAATTTTATTTTAGGAGGATCTAGAAGAAAATAGCAGAATAGAAATTAGACTAAAGGAATTACAACTTCAAATGAATCCTTCTTTAATATAAGATATTATTTCCTAGGTTTTTCTCTTAAGGCAAAGAGAAAAGTATTACTTAAAGAAATATGCTGAAATCATCAGACTATTATTCTTTTAAATATGTTTTAATTTTATTTTTATTGTATTTAAAAACATTTTCCTCAGCTTTATTGACTATAATTGACAAATTGTATATTTTTAAATTGTACTATGTGATGATTTGTTAGACATATACACTGTGAAATGATTTCCACAATCAAGTTAATTAACACATCCATCACATCACATAGCTGTTTTTGTGTGTGTGTGTGAGAATGCATCAGATCTATTCTTTTAGCAAATTTCAAATATACAGCACAGTATTATTGACTATAGTCACTATGCTGCACATTAGATGCTTAGAACTTACTCACCTTAACACTGAAAGTTTGTAGTTTCTGACCAACATATCCTTAGTTCCCTCACCCCCGACCCATGGCAAGCACCATTATACTCTCTGTTTCTATGAATTTGACTTTTTATAGATTACTCATATGAGTGATAGAAAACAGTATTTCTCCCTCTCTGACTTATTTCACTTAGGATAAAGCCTTCAAGTTTTATCCATGTTATTGAAAATGGCAGAATTTCCTTCTTTCTCATGGCTGAATAATGTTCTGTTGTACATATGCCAGATTTTCTTTATTCATTCATCCATCAACAGACACTTAGGTTGTTTCCATGTTTTGGTTGTTGTGAATAATGCTGTAATGAACATGGGAGTGCAGATATCTCTTCAAGATACTGCTCTTGTTTCCTTCAGCTATATATCTAGGGGTTGGATTGCTAGATCATATGGTAGTTCTATTTTTAATTTTTTGAGGATCCTCCACACTGTTTTCCACAGTGGTTGTACCAATTTACATTCCCATCAATAGTGCACAAGAGTTCCCTTTTGTCCACATCCTCACCAATATTTATCTCTTTTTTTTTTCATGATAGCCATTCTAACAGGTGTGAGGTGATATCTTATGGTTTTGATTTGCATTTCCATAATTACAAGTGATGTTGAGCACCTTTTCATGCACCTGTTAGCCATTTGAATATCTTCTTTGGAAAAACTCTATTCAGGTTCTTTGCCCATTTTTAAATTGAATTATTTGATATTTTTATTGAGTTGTATGAATTTGGTATATATTTTTGATATCAACCCCTTATTAGATATATAGTTTTCAATTATGTTCTCCAATTCCATAGGTTGCCTTTTCATTTTGCTGGTTCTTTCCTTTGTGTGTTGAAGCTTTTTAGTTTGATATAGTCCCTATAGTCTATTTTTCTTTGTGTTGCCTACACTTTTGTTGTCATATCCAAAAATCACTGCTAAAACAATGTCAACCGAAGAGCTTATTCCCTGCTTTCTTCTAGAAGTTTTGCAATTTCAAATGTTACATCTAAGTCTTTAGTATATTTCATGTTAATTTTTGTGAGTGGTATAGGATAAAGGTCAATTTCATCCTTTTCCATGCAGAGATCCTGTTTTCCCAGCACCATTTGTTGAAGAGACTATCATTTATCCATTTTGTGTTCTTGGTGCCCTTGTCAAAGACTGGTTGACTGTATATGTCTGACTTTATTTCTGGGCTCTCTATTCTGTTCCAGTGATGTATATGGCCATTTTTTAGGACACTACCATATTGTTTTGATTACCGTAGTTTAGTAATACAGTTTGAAATCAGGAAGCGTGATGCCTCCAGCTTCTTTCTTAGGGTTGCATTGGTTATTTGGGGTCTTTTTTTGTTCCATACAAATTTTAGGATTTTTTTCTATTTCTGTGAAAAATGCCATTGGAATTTTGATAGGAATTGCATTGAATTCATAGATCACTTTGGACAGTACGGATATTTTAATAATATAATTTTTTGCCAATCCAAGGCATAGAACATCTTTCCATTTCTTTGTGTCTTCTTCAATCTCTTTCATCTATGTTTTATAGTTTTCAGTATATAGATCTTTAACTTCATTGGTTAAATTTATTTCTAATTTTTTTATTCTTTTTGGTGCTATTGTAAAAGAGATTAATTTTTAAATTTCTCTTTCAGATTTTTTTGTTAGTGTGTAGAAATGCAACTGATTTTCGTATGTTAATTTTGTATACTGCAATTTTACTGAATTAATTTATACGTTCTAACAGTTTTTTTGTGGAGTCTCTAGGGGTTTCTAGATAAGATTATGACATCTGCAAACGAAGACAATTTTACTGATTTTTTTCTTAATGTTGCCTTTAGTTTTTTTTCTTGCCTATCTGCTCTGGCTAGGACTTCCAGTACTATTTTGAATAGAAGTGGTGAAAGTGTACACCCTTGTCTTGTCCCTGATCTTAGAGAAAAGGCTTTCAGCTCTTCACTGCTGAGTGTGATACTACTTTTGACCTCTCATATGTCCTTTATTTTGTTGAAGTGCATTTCTTCTATACCTAATTTGTTCAGCATTTTTACTATGAAAGGATGTTGAATTTTGTCCAATGCTTTTCTGCATCTATTGAGATGATCATATGATTTTAACCTCCTTCTGTTAATATGGTGTTCACATTTATTGATTTCTGTATGTCGAACCATTCTTGTGTTCCAGAATAAATGCCACTTGATCATGGTGTACGATTCCTTTAATGTATTGTTGAATTCAGTTTGCAAATATTTTGTTGAAGATTTTTACATGTATGTTTATCAGGGATATAGGCTTGAACTTTTTCTTTTGTAGTGTCTTTCTTTGACTTTGGTATCAGGGTAATGCTAGCCTGATAAAACGAGTCTGGAAGTGTTTCCTTCTCTTTAATTTTTGGAAGAGTTTGAGAAGGATTGCTATTAATTCTTGAAATGTATGGTAGAATTCACCAGGGAATCTATCTGGTCCTTGGCTTTTCTTTGTTAGAAGCTTTTTGATTACAGAGTCAATCGTCTTACTACTTATACATTTATTCAGATATTCTATTTCTTCATGATTCAGTCTTGGTAGGCTGCATGCTTCCAGAAATTTATCTATTTTTCTTGGTTATCCAGTTTGCTGGTGTATAGTTGTTCATGGTAGTCTCTTATGGTCTTTTGTATTTACGTGGTATCAGTTGTAATAACTCCTCCTTCATTTATAATTTTATTATTTGGATCATCTTTCTTTTCTTTCTTGGTTAATCTAGCTAAACATTTGTCAGTTTTGCTTATGTTTTCAAAATGCAGCTCTTAGTTTCATTCATATTTTTTATTGTCTTTCTATTCTCTATTTTATTTATTTCTGCTCTGATTTTTGCTATTTTCTGTTAACTTTGCACTTAGTTTTTTCTTCTTTTTCCAGTTCCTTGAGGTGTAAAGTAAGTTTTTTTATCTGAGATCTTTCATTTTCTTAATGTAGGAATTTGTCACTGTAGACTTTCCTGTTAGAACAGCTTTTGTTTCATTTCATAAGCTTGGTATGTTGTATTTCCATTTTTGTTTGTCTCAAGACATTGTTTCTTCTCCCTTTTGATTTCTTTATTAATCTGTTAACTTTTTAAGAGTGTGTTGTTTAGTTTCTGCATATTTGTGAAGTTTCCACCTTTCCTCCCGTATGGTATGATTTTTAGTTTTATACCGTTGTGGTTCGAAAAAAATATTCAATATATCAATCTTAAATTTGTTCATACTTGTTTTGTGACCTATCATGTGATCTATGCTGGAGGATGTTCTGTGTGCACTTGAGAAGAATATGTATTCTGCTGCTGTTAAATGGATTGTTCTGTGTTATACATGTTAGGTCCTTTTCTTCTAAAGTGTAGTTTAAGACCCATATTTCCTTATGATTTTCTGTCTGGATGATCTATCCACTGTTGAAAGTGGGGTTTTGAAGTCTCCTAATAATATTGCCTAACTGTCTATTTCTGCCTTCAGATCTGTTTATATTTGCTTAATATGTTTAGGTGCTCTGAGGTTGGGTGCATGTATATTTACATTTGTTGTATTTTCTTGTTGAATTGACCACTTTATCATTAAATAATGACACCCTCTGTCTCTTGCTGCAGTTTTTGACATATTTTTTCTGTTATAAAAATAGTTACTTCTGCTTTCTTTTGGTTTCCATTTACCATTCTTTTGGTTTCCTTTTTCCACCTCTTCATTTTGATATTGTGTGTGTCCTTAAAGCTGGACCGAGTCTCTTGAAGGCTGCAGATAGTTGGGTCGTGTTTCTTTATCCATTTATCCACTATGTGTCTTTTGATTGGAGGATTTAATCCATTTACATTTCGAGTAGTTATTGATAGATAAAGATCTATTATTACCATGTCATTAGTTGTTCTCTGGCTGTTTTGGAATACCCTTTTTCCTCGCGTCCTCTCTTTCTTTTTTTCTTTGTGATTTGCTGATTTTCTGTAGTAAAATGCTTTAATTCCTTTATCTTTAGTCTACCTCCTACAGGATTTTCTTTGTGGTTGACATGACATTTACATACAACATCTTATATGTATAAGTATCTATTTTAAACTTAACTTCAATATCAACTTAACTTCAATTGCATGTAAAAACTGTACTCTTTTATTCCCTTCCCATATTTTGTTTTTGATGTAACAATTTACATTTTTTATATTGTGTATCCATTAACAAATTATTTTAACTATAGTTATTTTTCACTTTTTTCTTTTAGCCTTTATACTAGAGTTAAGTGACTTACAGACTACCATTACGGTATAAGAGTATTCTGAATTTGACAATACATAGAACCTGCCCAAGACTGAAGCTAGACCAAGAGAAATTGGAATTTCTACTTTTTCCCAACACTATCATACTTAATGGAAGAAACCAGATGTCTACCACTGGGAGAGGAGCAAGAGTTTAAGGATGCCCTTTTTTTTTTTTTGCTAACCAGGGCCTCCCCAGACAGGCTAGGATATGACAATTCATTTATTTTTTCTATTGAGTTAACGTTGGTTTATAACATTATATAAATTTCAGGTGTACATCATACATATCGATTTCTGTGTAGATTACATCATGTTTACCACCCAAAGACTAATTACACTCCATCACCATAGACATGTGCCTAATCACCCCTTTCATCCTCCTCCCTCCCCCCCTTTGGTAATCATCAATCTAATCTCTCTCTGTATGTGATTGTTTCTTGTTGTTTTTATCTTCCATTTATGAGTGAGATCATACAGTATTTGCCTTTCTTTCTCTGACTTATTTCATTTAGCATAATACCCTCAAAGTGCATCCATATTTTCACAAATGGTGAGAATTCATCTTTTTTTTAATGGCTGAATAGTATTCCATTTTCGCATCTTCATTATCCATCTGTCCCTTGATGGGCACTTAGGTTGCTTCCAAGTTTTGGCTATTGTAAATAATGCTGCAATGAACATAGGATTGCATATATCTTTACACATTCATGTTTTCATGTTCTTTGGATAAATACCCAGCAGTGGAATAGCTGGATAGTATGGTAGTTCTATCCTTGCTTTTTTGAGGAATTTCCATACTGTTTTCCATAGTGGCTGCATCAGTTTGCACTCCCATCAGCGGTGTATGAGAGTTCTCTTTTCTCCACATCCTCTGCAACATCTGTTATTTCCTGTCTTGTTAATTATAGCCATTGTGTCGGGCGTGAGGTGATATCTCACTGTAGTTTTGAATTGCATTTCCCTGATGGTGATGTTGAACGTCTTTTCATGTGTCTGTTGGCCATCTGTATATCTTCTTTGGAGAAATGTCTGTTCAGGTCTTTTGCCCATTTTTTAATTGGCTTGGTAGTTTTTTTGTTGTTGAGATGCATAAGTTATTTATATATTTTGGAGATTAAGCCCTTATCAGAAGTATGGTTTGCAAATATCTTCTCCCAATTGTTAGGTTGTCTTTTCGTTTTGTTGATGGTTTCCTTTGCTGTGCAGAAGCTTTTTAGTTTGATGTAGTCCCATTTGTTTATTTTTTCTATTGTTTCTCTTGCCCGGTCATATGTGGTGTTTGAAAATATGTTGCTAAGACCGATGTCGAAGAGCGTACTGCCTATGTTTTTTTCTAGAAGTTTCATAGTTTCAGGTCTTACGTTCAAGCCTTTAATCCATTTGGAGTTAATTTTTGTGCAAGGTGTAAGGCAAGGGTCTCCTTTCATTTTTTTGCATGTGGCTATCCAGTTTTCCCAACACCATTTGTTGAAGACACTTTCTTTTCCCCATTGTATGTTCTTGGCTCTTTTGTCAAAGATTAGCTGTCCATAGATGTGTGGGTTTATTTCTGGGCTTTCGATTCTATTCCATTGATCTGTGTGTCTGTTTTTGTGCCAGTACCATGCTGTTTTGGTTACTGTAGCTTTGTAGTACATTTTGAAATCAGGAAGTGTGATACCTCCAGCTTTGTTCTTTTTTCTCAGGATTCCTTTAGCTATTCGGGGTCTTTTGTTGTTCCATATAAACTTTAGGATTCTTTGTTCTATTTCTGTGAAAAATGTTATTGGAACTTTGATAGGAATTGCATTGAATCTATAGATGGCTTTAGGAAGTATGGACATCTTAATTATGTTAATTCTTCCAATCCAAGAGCACGGAATATCCTTCCATTTCTTTGCGTCGTCTTCAATTTCTTTCAGCAATGCTTTATAGTTTTCGGTGTACAGATCTTTCACCTCTCTGGTTAAGTTTATTCCTAGGTATTTTATTCTTTTTGTTGCAATTGTAAATGGGATGGTATTCTTAATTTCTCTTTCTGCTACTTCGTTGTTAGTATACAGAAATGCAACTGATTTTTGTACGTTGATTTTGTATCCTGCAACTTTACCATATTCGTTTATTACTTCTAAAAGTTTTCTGGTGGATTCTTTAGGGTTTTCTATATATAAAATCATGTCATCTGCAAATAGTGACAGTTTCACTTCTTCCTTTCCAATTTGGATCCCTTTTATTTCTTTCTCTTGCCTGATTGCTCTGGCTAGGACTTCCAGTACTATGGTAAATAGGAGTGGTGACAGTGGGCATCCTTGTCTGGTTCCTGTTCTTAGAGGGATAGCTTTCAGTTTTTCACCATTGAGGATGATATTAGCTGTGGGTTTCTCATATATGGTCTTTATTATGTTGAGGTACTTTCCTTCTATCCCCATTTTATTCAGAGTTTTTATCATAAATGCATGCTGTATCTTGTCAAATGCTTTCTCTGCATCTATTGAGATGATCATGTGATTTTTATTCTTCATTTTATTAATGTGGTGTATCACGTTGATTGATTTGCGAATGTTAAACCGTCCCTGCATCCCTGGAATAAATCCCACTTGATCATGGTGTATAATCTTTTTACGTATTGTTGTATGCGATTTGCTAGTATTTTGTTGAGGATTTTCGCATCGATGTTCATCAGTGATATTGGCCTGTAATTCTCTTTTTTTGTGTTGTCCTTGTCTGGTTTTGGTATCAGCGTAATGTCAGCTTCGTAGAATGAGTTAGGGAGCTTCCCCCCCTCCTCAATTTTTTGGAAGAGTTTGAGAGGGATAGGTATTAAGTCTTCTTTGAATGTTTGGTAGAATTCACCAGGGAAGCCGTCTTTATTGTTTTCTATTGTTTCCTTTGCCCAGATAGACAGGGTACTTGAAAATATGCTACTAAGACTGTAGTCAAAGGGCCTATCTCCCTTTGTTTTCTTCTTGAAGTTTCATGGTTCCAGGTCTTACACTGAAGTCTTTAATACATTTTGAGTTACTTTTTGCGTACAGTGTAAGATAATAGTCTGCTTTCATTCTTTTGTATGTGGCTGTCCAGTTTTCCCAACACCATTTATTGAAGAGACTCCTTTCTCCATTGTATCTTCTTAGCTCCCTTGTCGAAAATAGTTTTGTTGTATACTTTGAATTCAGGGAGTTTGATACCTCTAGCTTTGTTCTTTTTCCTCAGGATTCCTTTGTCTATTCGATGTCTTTTGCTGTTCTGTATAAATTTTAGGATTCTTTGTTCTATTTCTTTGAAAAATTTCATTGGAACTTTGATAGGAATTGCATTGAATCTGTAGATTGCCTTAGAAAGTAGGGACATTTTAACTATGTTAATTCTTCCAATCCCCAGTATGGAATATCTTTCCATTTCTTTGTGGAGAGACTCCCTTCTAAGTGCAGGTGTGCAAGGCCTGCTAAAATCAGAGAGTGGAACAAAAACACTCAGAGACACCCTCCAGCTCCCCAGACCCCACACTAAGTGCTAGGCAGCAGCAGCTCATCACTAGAAGAACTTCAGGTCTGTCATGTACTGAATAGACCAGAGAAACATAAATCAACACATGATCCCACTCTAATAGCCTTAAAAATAAGAGATGCCTCCATTTCTGAGAAGACATACAGTGTTCACTATTCAATAAAAATTTAGTAGACACGAAAGTGCAAAAGTCAAGAAAACAATCCACTGTCAAAAGACAAAATAGCTGAAATAAGCTCAGGTATGTTCAAGATGCTGGTGTTATCAGTGAGATACTTTTAAAATAACTTTTTTAATATGTCAAAAACCTGGAAAATTAGTGGAAAAGTGACATGAACATATGGGGAAATTTTATCAGAGAGATGGAAACTATATAAAAAAGAGTCAAATAGTAATATCATAGATAAAACTATGATATCAGAAATAAAGAATTTTTTCTTCAGGCATATGAGAAAACTAGTCACAAGATAAGCAAAAAGTACCGACTTGAAGATGGTTCAACAGAAATTATCTCAACAGAACCAGAAAGAGTAAAAAAGAGTAAAAATTAAGTTTTAGTTTGTTTAATTGTTTCTAATTTGTTTAATTGTTTCTAATAATTTCTAATTGTTTAAGAGCTTTGGGACAATAAGAATGATAGATTTCTCATGTGAAATTATGCAAACTAGAAGATGATAATGTGACATCTTTGAAGTACTGACTGAAAGAAAAATCTGTCGGCTGCTATGGGATAAGCAAGAATATTACATAATGTTGAAGGAATCAATGCAATAAGATGACATAATAATAATGAATTTGTATACACATAAGAACAGAACTTGAAAATACATAAAACCAAAACAGATAGAATTGAAAGGATAAATAAATCTTCAATTATATTTTGACATTTCAACATAGTTCTCTCAGTAAAAATCAGAATATTTATACAAAAATAAGTAAGGATATAGAAAATCTGGAAGAGCACTAGCAACAAAATTGACCTAAGAGACATATATGTGTATATCACTCCACTCAACAATAGAAGAAAACATATTTATTTTAAGTGCACATGGAATATTCATTGGAATAGCCTGTATTTTGGCCCCCCAAAAGTCCACAAATTTAAAATAAATCATACATAGCATGTTTTCTAGTCATATTTAAAATAATTTAAAAATCAACAACATAAATATATCTGGAAAATACCCAAATATATTAAATTTAAACATGCACTTATAAATAACATACAGCTCAAGGAAGAAATCACAATAGAAATTAGAAAATATTTTGGACTGAATGAAAATGAAAGTACAATATAGCAAAATTTGTGACACTAACTTGAGCAGTTCTTAGAGGGAAATTATAAAACAAAATAATTCTTTTAGAAGAAAAGAGACATCTGAAATCAATTATCCTAGCTTGCACCTTTAGAATTATAAAAATAAGAACAAATTGTCCCAAAGCTAGCTGAGGGGAGGAAATATTAACGATAAGAGCATAAATCTAGGAAATAGAAAAAAGAAAAACAATACAGAAAAACAAATTAAACCAAAATCTGATTCTTTTTTTCTATTAAAGTCTATTTGACATACCACATTATGTGAGTCTCAGCTGTACTACATAATGACTCAATATTCGTATATATTGCTAAATGATCACCATAGTAAGTCTAGTTAACATCTATCACCATACATAGCTACAGAAATTTTTTGTATGATGAATACTTTTATTTATTTATTTATTTATTTATTTATTTTATTTTTTTTAAAATTTTTTGTTTATTGCAGTAACATTGGTTTATAACATTGTAAAAATTTCAGGTGTACATCATTGTACTTCTATTTCTGCATAGATTACATCATGTTCACCACCAAAATACTAATTACAACCCATCACCACACACATGTACCCAATTATCCCTTTCACCCTCCTCCCTCCCCCCTTCCCCTCTGGTAACCACCAATCCAATCTCTGTCCCTATGTGTTTGTTTATTGTTGTTATTATCTACTACTTAATGAAGGAAATCATACGGTATTTGACCTTCTCCAAAATATATAAAGAACTCATGCATCTCAACAACAAAAAAACTACCAACCCAATTAAATAATGGGCAAAAGACCTGAACAGACATTTCTCCAAAGAAGATATACAGATGGCCAACAGACACATGAAAAGATGTTTAAATCACTAACTATCAGGGAAATGCAAATCAAAACTACAATGAGATATCACCTCACGCCCGTCACAGAATGGCTATAATTAACAAGACAGGAAACAACATGTGTTGGAGAGGTTGTGGAGTTAAGGGAACTCTCATACACTGCTGGTGGGAGTGCAAAGTGGTGCAGCCACTATGGAAAACTGTATGGAGATTCCTCAAAAAATCAACGATAGAACTACCATATGATGAATACTTTTAATATGTACGTTCTCAGCCACTTTCAAATATGCAATACAGTATTATTAACTATAGTCACCACGCTGTACAATACATCCTCATGACTTATTTATTTTATAATGAGAAGTTTATACCGAAAGGTAATTCTTTTAACATATCAGCAAAATTGATTGCTCCCCACAAAAGTAAGAAGACACAAATTACCAATATCAAGAATGAAGCAGGGAGAGTTATACAGATGCTAAAGGCATTTAAATCATAATAAGAAAATATTATAAACAACTTTCTACTAATAAATTTAGTGACATATAATCTGTATTCTTGAAAGACACACTCCTAAAGTCCACTTAAGAAGCAATAGTTAACCTAACTAGCTCTATATCTATTAAAGTAATTCAATTTCTAGCTTTAAAAAGCCTCATATACAGAAAACGTCACACTTCGCTGAAAAACTCTACTGAACACTTGAGGAAAACATAATACCAATTCTACAGAACTCTTCCAGATATTAGATGAGGAGGGAACATTTCTCAATTGATTTTATGACACTAGCATTACTCTGATACAAAAACAAGATAAAGATTATTTTAAGAAAAAAAATTACAGACCAATATGCCTCCTGAATATAGAGAAAATTTCCTTAGCAAAATGTTAGCAAATCAAAGTCAGGAATATATTAAAAAAATTATTAATACACCATGACTAGTTGGAGTTTATCCTAGGAATTCAAGGTTATTTCAACTTCTGAAAGCTACTTAGTATGATTCCTTATTTCAACACACCAGAAAAAAGAGGAACTATGTATTCAACTTAATACATGTAAAAAAATACATGACAAAATTCAACATCCATTCTTGGTAGAAGGTCTTAGAAAACTATGAATACAAGACAATTGTCCTCAAACTGCTGAAGAGCATATACAAAAAACCTACAACCCACATCGTTCTTGAAGGTGAAAAACTGAACGCTTTACCCTAAGATTGGAAACAGGCAAGGATATCCACTCATTTCTTTGTATCAGTGCTATACTGGAGGCTTTCACCTATGTAATTAATCAAGAATAAGAAATAAAATGTATACGGATTAGAAAAAATGAAACAAAATTTTCTTTATTTGCAGATGATCTGATGGTAGAAAAAGTATTTACTCGAATATATTTAAAAGCTATGATAACTAATAAATAATTGTATTAAGTTTATAGGAAACATAGTCAATGCGTAATTGTATTTCTGTGTATGTCTGGCAGGCAGCCCTTAAAATGGCCTCTTGTGATTCCTGCCTTCTCTTACTTTTGCCCTTGTGTAATCTCCTCACCTTGAGAGTAGATTGGACTTGGTGACTATCTTCTAAGAATAGTTGTGGTAAAAGTAATGGTATGTCACTTCTGTGATTTGGTTACAAAAAGGCTATGGCTTCCATCTTGAGTGCTCTCTCACTCTCACTCACTTGCTCTGAGGGCATCCAGCTGCCATGTCCCGAGATGCCTTATGGAGAGATCCACATGACAAGAAGCTGCTTCATGTTTATATAAATCTCAATTAGAAAATGGTTAAATGATTTAAATAGACGCTTCACCAAAGAAGATATACAGATGGCAAAAAAGTAATTGGTTATTAGGGGAATGTAAATTAAAACCACAATGAGATACTATGCAAAAATGAAAAAGATGGATGATACCAAGTGTTGATGAGGATGTGGAACATCTGAAAACCCTCTTTTGAATGTGAAATGGTACAGCCACTTTGGAAGACAATAAGCCATTTCTTATAAAGTTAAATATACACTTACCATATAACCCAGAATTTGCACCTGGGTATTTACACAAGAGAAATGAAAATATATATCTACACAAAGCCCTATAATATGAATGTTATGGCTTTGTTCATAATCACCAACAACTAGAAGCAGCCCAAAAGTCCACCAATTTGTGAATGGTTAACAAGTGGACAACAAGTGAATGAATAACAATTCATAAAATGGAATAATCTCAGCTATAAAAAAGAATGAACTACTGATACATACAACAACATTCGTAAATCTCAAAATCAAAAGCCTTCATATCATTATGAATCCATTCCTATGATGTTGCAGAAATTCAAATTTATGAAGAAAATAATTAGATTAGTGGTTGCCTGTAGTTGTCAAGAGAAAGGTTGCTGGGAGATGATTGTCTACAAGGGGGCATGAAGTAACTTTTTGGGAGATGGGAATGTTCTATATCTCCGTTATGTATGTGGGTACAAACTACATATATCTGTTAAAACATCAAACTGTACTCTTAAAAAGGAGGAAAATTGCTGTACGTAAATTATAAATCAATAAAATATTTTATTTAGAGAGATGCTTGAACTTAGAAGTTTTATGTGCTTTGTAGGTTTTACTTTGATCTCATATAGGTAAAGATCTAAGTTTGACAAGAGGGCCTATTTCAGTAGAAAGACAAAGAACTTTGTTGCCCTGTCCACATTGTTGTGACATTAAGTAATCTATTTAATTTCTCTGAATTCAAATGTAAAATTCCCTACCTACTTCTAAAAGTCTTTATAAAAATAAATTCATTTATTATTAGTTTTTAAGATAGTGTAACATATATGTATTCAGTGTTTAAAATGTGCCTGATGCTGTGATTGGCAAGGATAGATTAATGAGCAAGTCAGACAGGTCTCAAACCTCATGGGTTATATAATCTAATGGAAACAGTGAGAAATAAACACTAATGCATAATATTTTTATGATAGGGAATATTGGGAATAATGAGAACATATAGTAAGATTATAACCCAGTTTAAGAATCAGTAAAAGCATTCCTATATAAGTGATTAATTTTTTTTTTTTCATCTAAGACCTGAAAGATGCATGGTATTTAACCAGCTATGGTTTGGGAAGAAAGAAGAGAGATGAGTGAGAGGAGTGGCATTGTGCAGACAGGAGAAGGCATTGGCTCAAGTCAAGATAGTGGAGTCAATGAAAAGAATGCAGCGTATGAAATTAGAGAAAAAAAGAGCAGAGAATAGCTAGGGTTGTAGGCATGGGCCAAAGAATTAACTTATAAAATAGAGAAGCTATACAACTCACAGATTTGAAATGCCTTATTTGTTATTAAAGATACTATCCAAATATGTTTTGATCTCTCTCTCTGTAATTTTGATTTATCGTTTCTTGTATGGGTATTGAATAATTTTATTTATTGACAAAATGGTCAGCACATAGAAGTTGCTCTAAATGTATTTATTCAATTATTATTTATATAGTGAATAATAAGACATGATTTGTGCTCTGATGGAGTTAATTTATATTTAGAATCATAATCTCTTCTCATATCTTTTAGGATTTTATTGAAGTGTTTTCTTCTCAAGTGAGTTCTTCTATTACTTTCCCCAAACTCTGTATCCTCTCTTTGGATATATTTTTCTTCTTAGTTTTTAAGGTCAAAATTTAGTATGCTTTTGACTTATTTACTGTCTTCCCCCTTACTACAAAATAAACTTCACGACCATGGAGATGTTCATTTGCTTGCTATATTTGTAGATTGCTATATTCCTACCTTCCAGAACATAGCCTGGCATAAAATTATGTAATCAGTAAATATATATTAAAACAATGAATTAATGATTGTATTGCTTTCACGAAGAAAGAAAAATAATTTTTATCTACCTTAGAGAATTATACTTTTTAAATTAAAAATTTCTTAAAAATGTGCATCCCCATGCCGGCCGGGTGGTGCAAATGGTTAAGTGCACAGTCAGCTGCGGAGGCCCGGGCTCCGCCAGTTCGGATCCTGGGCACTAACCGACGCACTGCTTGTCGAGCCATGCTGTGGCGGTGTCCCATATAAAGTAGAGGAAGATGGGCACAGATGTTAGCTCAGGGCCAATCTCCCTCAGAAAAAAGAGGAGGATTGGCATCAGATGTTAGCTCAGGACTGATCTTCTTCACAAAAAAAAAAGAAAAAAATTTGCATCCCCATTCTTAAAATAATATTGGCCAGAATTCTGAGAAAAATGTAAATATATATTTTGGTGTTACGCCTATTTTCATAGTTCAGCAACAATGAGTTGTAGATTCAAATGTACTTATTGAACACAGGATCATATTATCTGATATTGAGCAGACTTTAAATGTCCTCATCATTTTACCTATAGTGTGAAGGGAGAGCAACCTGAATGTGAGTCTGTGAGGAGACGTCTTGTGCAGGGGTTAGCTGGAACATCACAGAGCAATTAGATTCTTCTTTCTCTGCTCTTATTGTCTTTTTGCCAACTCATTGGTTAGTGAGACGGACTTCCTGCCCGGGACCTGGAACACCAAACCATGAGGCATAAATCACACAGAGGTGAGATGATCTCAGGATAAGAGGTGATAAGTACAATTTAATAATTTACTCTACCCTCTTGGGAATTAAGTTTCATTGTATCTACTTTGTAGTAAATATAGTTTTCTATAAAATATATATATTGTGAGCACTGATTACATTGATGATACTAGAGAGATGTTTGGTGTATTTTTTTCTTAGCAGTTTAATGGAATTTGGTCTCTGAGATACACAAGCATATACCTGCACATACAAGAGACAAATGGTGTCAAGGAAACTTTTGGAATAAGCCTCCGTATTCTTATTATTGATTAAATTTTCTACAAGAAACATATGAATAGAGTCATATCTCTTGTGCACATATTCTTTTTACGTGTCGTTGTAATTGCATTTAGCATACAGAGCTCAATAGATTTTTCCATGCTTTTTCATGCATCCCTTTCCTCTTCTGTAAAATGGGATATATATCTTTATAGCTTCTATCATACAGAGTGGTGAGTAGTCAACAAACTAATACATATAAATACCTGGAATAGTGCCTGGCATGTAATCAGTACTAATTATTATTATTATTATTTTTATTATTTTAACCTAAATGAAAAGAGCTGTACTGATTGTTCAGTACTGGTGTCAGATACTGACACCCAGGAATATGGGAACTCCATGATTCACATGCAAAATAAATGCTTTCAAAGGATCACTTAAATTCAGGTATGGAGTAAAATATAAGCATTAGTAATTAAAAATTGGTGTAACAGGTTATTGCCAGGCAACCTCCATTTCATTGTTAAACTAATGGTCTACAAAAGTCAAGTATGGTAGAGATACTTTTGAAGGGGATTGCAATTTCTTACCACATGGTCTGCCGACATCTTTGAATTGGGGATAACCAAAGTTTAGTAGTTTCTGTTAATGGACCCAACAGCTAGTTGACTTTGCAAATAATAGGGGAACTGAAATAGTTTTGAACCTCTTTCAGAGCTGTGTAATCAGCAGCTGTATCGATCAATTTTTTCAGTGCATTTAATTTATAGTATGCAAATGGTATAGCATAATTGATTTTCTGTTTCATATTTGGCTATAGGACAATATTGCCCATTGATCCTTTTTAAAGCTCTACTATTGTAGGTATATTTGTGCTAACTAGACTTCCTTGAAACAAATCCCAACTCCTGACTTGTTCATGTGGGTGAAGTTCACCTTGCAGGCAATTCCATCCTGTCTCTCAAAGTCATGAATAACCTAAAAATCAGGGAACTTCCCTTCCTTAAGTCATCACCTGAAACAGCCAATTCAATAGAACTCGTATCCAAATACATTTACTGATATTGAATAAACACTATGGTGGGACTTTCACCTTCTGTCCATATTGCCCATCACTACCAGTTGCCTTAAAATTTTCCTGCTAGAGTATAATTCATTTATCTTGGTTTTGCCTTCTGTGACAATAACTTTGAGGATGAATTTTTGGTAAACATTTTTACTGTTTTTATATTTTTCAGGTAGCAAAATTTGATGGGTAGGAGAAGGGAGAAATGGATTGTTTTCTTTCTTTAAACAAATAATTATTATTCTTTTATAAAGCTAGAAATGTCATGGAGGAAAAGGGTTCTTAGTGTAGGTACAAAAATTAAATGATGAGAACAACGCAGTTTGTAAACGCTTGAATATTTCCTTCTTTTGCACTCCTTACATGGTGCCCATGGCATTGGAGAAAGCTTTGCAGAAAAAGAAAAATACTGTTTCTCTCTCAACATCAAATATGTTATTTTTCCTCTGGAGGCAACAATGATGTCCTCAGATTTCATGGAGAGCAATAACACTGTAGGACAGGGAAGGGTGTCTGGATCACAGCTCCCAAGAGCAGAAACTTTCCAAAGAAATGACACTAAATTTTATTTCTTTTTAAAGAAAAGTATGGAGAAGCATCCAAAAACAAATGGTCTTGCTGTGGAGAGAAATGCTACTATTTTTCTGACAGAGATAAAAACTGGGAAGTGAGTCATAAATTCTGCATCAGCCTGGGCTCCCATCTTTTGAATACAGATGATAAGCATGAACAGGTAATGAGTTAAATATGTCATATATATGACAATATTTTCCTTTATGACTCTTGGAGTTCAGGTCTTACTTAGGAAGGCATTTTATCCCTAATATTTAAAATAATCTTTTACCTTTTTATTGTTTTAGGGAACTTTTAATTTTTGGAGTAGGTGAGGGTTTCTATGAACTGAAATGATTACTCTTACTTTCTTGGATTTTAATTAATATTAAACTTATTGGAGGACTTGTCTCTTGTAAAGCTAATATATCAAACCAAAAATTTAGTATACAGAATTCAAATATTTTAAAGCAGAGTCCCCCTTACAAGAAGACCAACTAGCAGCTCATATAGACAAGACACCATTGTGAAAATCCCAGAACATGGAGGAGAGCCTGAAGCAGCCCCTGGGTCACAGGGACTGAGCAGGGCTCCATCAGAAGAGGAAGAGGAGTGGTTACAATACGACCACATTGCCCCTCCCATAGGCCAGCACAGCACTGTAGGGAGAGGGCTCTCCTGGGCCTACAGTTTCTCCAGTGGGTAAAAGAGAGCCCAAGGTGGACATCCAGCTCGCCCAGAATTGTAGGTCACTTCCTGGGAGGCCCACATGGGTCTTACCTCACAGGGACTGTGGGAGGAATCCGTGGGGTTTGACCATTGGAAATCAAATTGGACACAGAAGGGGAGTTGGGCTGAGACCAACCAGCACTTGGATCTTGGCAGGCCATGTTCCTCCTCACAGTGGCCCCTGAGTAGAGATGCCAGCCAGCAGCTTTGCCCAGCTGCAGAACCAAGCTGGTGGCCCCATCTGTCAGAGAACTCAGTGTGCAGTTCTGCCTGATTTGGTACCCGGAACAGTAAGGTGTGCAGACCTTGGAGCCTGTTCTGCTGCCTCTCCCAGGCAGGAAAGATGACCCATAGCCCCTCCTACTGCTGAATACACTCCAAGCCCCATCCAAACAGGAAACCTAAGCAAAGTACCTGGGAAGCTGTAAAAGCCCATTCTACAGCCTACTTACAGTGGCATTTGAGCAGAGACCACAGTCAACGAATATGCCCATCTGAAGAGCTGAGCTGGTGGCCTTAGTCTGGTCAGGGCCATCAGTGCAAGGTTCTGCCTCACTTGTGCCCCCAGCTGACCAGCTGTGACTTTCCTGGATACTGATCTGCTGCCCTGCCTGGGCAGGGAAGTGGGTTCATGGTTCCACCTACTGCTGAGTATAGCCTTTAGTTCCACCAAACAAAGAAGCCTATGCAAAGCATCCAGGAGGCTGCGTAGCCCACCCTACAACCCAAGTTGCAGCAGTGTCCGAGCAGAAAACAAAGCCAGTAACTCTGCTCATCTGAGAAGCTGAGCAGGCCAGGGAGCTTGGTTAATAGTTCTACCTGAGTGGATCCGCAACCATCTGGCCGTACTGGCGTGGAGCATGTTCTATGGCCCTGCCTGGGTTGGGATGCAAATTCAAAACCCTATCGAGGCCTGAATATAGCCTCCAGCTCTGGCCAACCAGGAAGCCTAATCAGAACATCTGCAAAGCTGCATAGCCTATCCTATAGCCCCACTTGCAATGGCACCCAAGCAGAAAGCCCAGGCCGTGCCTCTGCCAATCTGCAAACTTGAGCTGGCGGCCCTGTCTGGCCAAGGTGCTTGGTTGGCAAATCTACCAGATTTGAATACCCAGCCATTGCGCTATAATAGCCATGGGCTCAATTTTGGCTTCACCCAGGCAGGGATACAAATTTGCAGACACAACCAACTGCTGAATAGAAATCTCAGTCCCCCTCAACTAGGAAGTCTGATCAGAGAATCTAAGCAAACAATGAGACAATCCTATAGCCACGCTTGGCAGGAAACTAAGCCAGCAGTCCTATCCAAGTGTTCCCAGCCAGTGGTACTCCCCTGACCTCAGAGCTCAGGCAGTGACCTCACCCAAAAAGAAACCCCAGTAGCATTCCCCATCTGCCCAAGGATGCTACCCGCTGATCTGTCCAGAAACTAAAGCTAAGCTGAATGATGAAGGACTGTTTCTGCCAAAGCGAACACGTGAAGTCTAGAAGAGGAGATGGCTGACGCAAATGTGCAGATACCAAGGGTAATGGATCATGAAGAATCAGGTGAACATGACACCACCAAAGGAAACTAATAAGGCTCTAATAACTGACTTTAAAGAAATGGAGATCTATCAACTACCTAACAAAGAATTCAGAATAATCTTCTTGAAGAAATTTATTCATCTACTGTAACACACAAACAAGTAAATGAAATTAGGAAAACAATGAATGAAGAAAACAAGAAGTTCAACAATGAAATAGAAACCATAAAAAAAAAAAAACACTGAAATCCTAGAGTTGAACAATACAATGAGTGACCTGAAGAATTCAGTAGAGAGCTTCAACATCACTTGACCAAGCAAGAAAAAGAAAAGAATTAGTGGACTGGAATATAGGCCATTTGAAATTATCCAGCAGAGGAACAAAAAGAAAGAGTGAAGAAAGCCTGTGGTACTTAAGAAATAGCATCAAAAGAAACGATATATACATTATGGGAATCCCTGGAGAAGAGAAAGTGAAAGAGACAGAAAGTATATGTAAACTAACAATGTCTGAAAATTTCCAAAACTTGGTGAGAAAAATGGACATTCATATTCCTGAGACACAAAGGACACCAAATAAGTTGAACTTGAAAAGGGCTACATCAAAACACATTATAATTAAATTGTTAAAAGTCAAAGACAAAAAGAATTTTGAAAGAAGCAAGAAAAAACATATCACATACAAGGAAACCCCCATAAGCAGATTTCTCAACAGAAACATTGCAGGCCAGGAGAGAGTGGGAAGATATATTCAAAATATTGAAGAAAAAAACAGTCTGCCAAGAATACAACACAGAGCAAACCTGCCCTACAGAAATGAAGGAGATAGACTTTCCTGAACAAAGATAACCTGAGGGAGTTCTTCAACACTAGACCTGCCTTACAAAAAATATTAAAAGGAGTTCTTCAAGATGAAATAAAAGCATGCTAATTAATATCACCAAAGCATATGAATATATATGTAAAACTAACTGATAAAGGTAAATATATAATCAACGTCAGATTTTCTAATGGTGGTGCATAATTCACTTACAACGCTAGTTTAAAAGTTAAAAAACAAACATATTAAAAATAACCATAACTATAATAACTTGTTAATGGAAACACAATATAAAAAATATGTAAGAACTGTAACATCAATAACGTAAAATGTAAGGGGGGGAAGGAAAAGTATAAAGTTTCTGTATGCTATCAAAATTAAGTTGTTATTAGCTTGAAATAGGATGCTATAAATGTAAGATATTTTATGTAAGCCTACTGGTAATTACAAAGGAAAAATGTTTAGTAGATGCACAAAAGATTATGACAAAGGAGTCAAAGCATTTCACTATTCAAAGTCATCAAATCACAGAAAAGACAGAAGTAAGAAGCTAGTAACAAAGGATCTCAAAGACAGTCAGGCAACAATGAGCAAAGTGGCACTAGTAAGTTGTTCCCTCTCAGTAACTGCTATAGATGGAAATGGATTAAATTCTCCAATAAAAAGATATAAAATGGCTGACAGGATAAAAAAACAGGACCCAATGTTTTACTGTCTACAAGAGACTCACTTTAGGTTTAAAGACACACATTTACCAAAAGTGAAGGGATGGAGAAAGTTATTTCAAGTAAATGGGAACCAAAAGAAAGCAGTAATAGTTATATTTTTATCAGACTAAATAGACTTTAAACTAAAAATGGTCAAAACTGACAGAGACGGTCATTAAATAATGATAAAATGGGTCAATTTATGTAGAAGATATAACAATTATGAATATTTAGGGCCGGCCCGTGGCTTAGCAGTTAGGTGCGCACGCTCCGCTGCCGGTGGCCCGGGTTCGGATCCCGGGTGCGCACCGACGCACCACTTCTCCGGCCATGCTGAGGCTGTGTCCCACAAACAGCAACTAGAAGGATGTGCAGCTATGACACACAACAATCTACTGGGGCTTTGGGGAGAAAATAAATAAATAAATGAATATTTATACATCTAACATTAGAGCACCTAAATATAAAAAGCAAAAACTAACAGAACCAAAATTAGAATTAAACAGCAATACAATAAATGTTGAGTTCTTTCATACCCCTCTCTCAACAATGGGTAGATCATCTACAGAGAGAATCAATAGGCAAGCAGTGTATTTGATGACAGAACTGACCAAATGAACCTAACAAATGTGTACAAAATTTTCTGTCCAACAACCTCACAATACACATTCCTCTTGAGTGCACATAGAACATTTTCTAAAATAGATCATATGATAGGCCACAAACAATTCTTAGCAAATTTAAGAAGATTGAACTTATGCCAAGTACATTTCCTGACCATAATGTACCTTTCCCATGTGCTTGAGTGTGTCTTAAATGATAAATCAGCTGTAACATTCCAATCTCCCTAAGCCTTTGAATTCCTTCCTCTTCATTAAACCAAGGCGAGTCTGGCATTTCCAATTTGCTCACTGCGGGCCACCTTTTGGTTCATGTTTCAGCCAGCCAACCAAACAAACAAATTGTTAGAGCCCTTCCTAACACTCTGAGCTGCAGCATTAAATGCTGAATCTCCGCTTTGTGAGCCCAGATTAATTTATTCAGCCTCACCCAACTTTATGTTCCTTCCACCATTATCCCACACCCTTACTATCCATTCTCACACAAGTTTTCTGGATTTCTGTGTATATAAATTAGAAAACTCAAATATTCCTTGGAGTGTAACTCATCTCATCATATGTCATGCCCTTAAGAGCCTGCTAGGACTTGAATCTAGTTATAGATGTAGAAGCAAAAAGGAGTATTAAGATTGTGTCCTGAGGAGAATCAATATTGTCTCCCATGACTGCTGCTTCAGGGGAGGCCACAACAGTTTACTCAGGCAATGCAGGGTTGATCCCCTCAGACAGGGATGGAGAAGTTGCTATCAGTGGAGTAGGGAAGCTGCTACCACTGGAGTTGGAGAGGCCACTTCTTCTGCAGGTGAGAAGGCCTCTTCCACTGGCAAAGAAGACTCTTCAGAATTGATGGACTCAAGGTCTCCAGCTTCACCAGGGTTTTCCTACATGCCCCCATTCCAAATTAACAGCATCTCATTCTCTCCCCGTCAATGCCCTTACTTTAACAGTAGACATCCTGTGAGGTTGAGAGTTCAATTTGTGTTGTGATTCAACTAGAAGCAGGATGAGATTCTGCGTTAGATTTTCAGCACTCTCAGCCCTGTGGCTATAAGGGGTAAGGGTCTCCTCCAGGGACCACAGAGAGGCTTTCAGGTTATGTATGCCATGCTTCAGTGGCTGCACCATTGTACATTCCCATCAACAGTGCACACAGATTCCAGTTTCTCCACATCTCTGTCAACACTTACTATTTTCTAGTTTTATTTAATAGAAGCCACTTTAATAGGTATGAAGAGCATAACTGAAGTCATAGAATAAGTTGGGAAGCATTTTCTTCTTTCAAAATTTTCCAGAAGAATTTGTATAGAATTGATAATGTTTCTTGTTTAATGTTTAGTAGTATTATCCGATGAAGCTGTCTGGCCTTAGAGTTTTGTGGGGTTTTTTCCGCCTGTGGAGAAATTTTAACTAAAACATCAATTTCCTTAATACACATAGGGCTTACTCAGGTTGTCTACTTTTTCTTGAGTGAGCTTTGGGAGTTTGTGATTTTTAAATATGTGGCTCGTTTCCGGTAATTTATCTGGTTTATTGGTATAAAATTGTTCACAATGTTGTCTTATTTTCCTTTTAATGCCTGTAGAATCTTTAGTGATGTTATCTCATTCTTGATTTTGGTAATTTGTGTCTTCTGTTTGTTCTTCATGCTCAGTCTGGTTAGACCTGTATCAATTTTATTGATCCTCTCAAAGAACCACCTTACCAAGAGCTCTTTTAAATATACTTTAATAACAAGATCTAGTTAATATTAATCCCCACATAATTCTCTTACAACCATTTTATTTTATTCTTACCAAATGGGTTGAAAGAAAGCTTTCAACTCCATATAATAAAAATTTGAATATCATGAATGGAAACTACCATTAATGTAGATGTTCCCTCTACAAGTTTTTAAAACTATGGCCATCTCAGTTCCTGTTTTTTTTGATTTACATTTTATTTATTTGTTTAGTTTTGCTTTGTTTGTGAGGAAGATTGGCCCATGGCTAACATCAGTTGCCAATCTTCTTCTTTTTTTTTCTCATTGACATTATAATAGCATATAACTTTCTAAAATTTCAGTTGTACATTATTATTTGTCAGTCACCATATAAATGCACCCCTTCACCCCTTGTGCCCAGCCCCTAACCCCCTTCCCCTCTGGTAACCCCCTAACTGTTCTCTCTGTCTCTGTGTTAGTTTATCTT
This sequence comes from Ceratotherium simum simum, assembly GCF_057802395.1. Classification (NCBI taxonomy): domain Eukaryota; kingdom Metazoa; phylum Chordata; class Mammalia; order Perissodactyla; family Rhinocerotidae; genus Ceratotherium; species Ceratotherium simum. Next base: position 147,412 of record NW_028261268.1, read on the forward strand.
CCACATGAGTGAAATCATACATTGATTTTCATTCTCTGTCTGGCTTATTTCATTTAACATAATACCCTCAAGGGATATCCATGTTGTTGTGAACGGGACAATTTTGTCTTTTTTTATGACTGAGTAGTCTTCCATTGTATATATATACCATGCCTTCTTTATCCAATCATCAATCAGTGGACACTTGGGTTGCTTCCACTTCTTGGCTACAGTCAATAATGCTGCAATGAACATACGGGCACATAATTCTCTTTGCATTGTTGATTTCAAGTTCTTTGGAAAAATACTCAACAGTAGGACAGCTGGGTCATATGGTATTTCTATTTTTAATTTTTTGAGGAATCTCCATACTCTTTTCCATAGAGGCTCCACTAGTTTGCATTCCCACCAGCAGTGCATGAGCGTTCCCTTTTCTCCACAACCTCTCCAACATTTGTGATTTTTTGTCTCAGTGATTATAGCCATTCTAATGGATGTAAGGTGATATCTTAGTGTAGTTTTGATTTGCATTTCCCTGATGATTAGTGATGTTGAACATCTTTTCATGTGCCTATTGGCCATCTCTATATCTTCTTTGGAAAAATGTCTGTTCATATCCTCTGCCCATTTTTTGATTGGGTTGTTTATTCTCTTGTTCAGTTATGTGAGTTCTTTAAGTATGATGGAGAGTAACACTTTGTCAGATATACGATTTTCAAATATTTTCTCCCAGCTGATGGGTTGTCTTTTCCTCTTGATCCTGGTTTCCTTTACCTTGCAAAAGCTCCTTAGTCTGAGGAATTCCCACTTGTTTATTTTTTCTTTTGTTTCCCTTGACCAAGTAGACATGGAATTTAAAAAAATCCCTCTAAGACCAATGTCAAAGAGTGTACTGCCTATATTTTCTTCTAGGAGTTTTATAGGTTCACATCTAACCTTCAAGTCTTTGATCCATTTTGAGTTAATTTTTTATATGCCAAAAGACAACAGTCTAGTTTCATTCTTCTGCATTTGGATGTTCAGTTTTCCCAGTACCATTTCTTGAAGAGACTTTCCTTTCTCCATTGTATGGTCTGAGCTCCTTTGTGGAAAATTAGCTGTCCACAGAAATGTGGTTTTATTTCTGGCCTTTCAATTCTATTCCATTGATCTGTGTGTCTGTTTTTGTACCAGTACCATCCTGTTTTGATTGCTATAGCTTTATAGCATATTTTTAATTCAGGGAATAGAATGCCTCCAGCTTTGTTCTTTTTTCTCAGGATTGCTTTAGAATTTCAGGGTCTTTTCTTGCCACATTTGAATTTTAGGATTCTTTGTTCTATTTCCATGAAGAATTTCATTGGGATTCTTGTTGAGATTGTGTTGAATCTGTAGATTGCTTTAGGTAATATGGACATTTTAACTACGTTTATTCTTCTGATCTGTGTGCATGGGATATCTTTCCATTTCTTTATGCAATAATCAATTTCTTTCAATAATGTCTTATCATTTTTATTGTATTGCTCTTTCACCTCCTTGGGTAAATTTATTTCTACATATTTTTGCTGTTGTTGTGGCTGTAAATGGGATGGTCTTCCTGAGTAATCTTTCTGTTAGTTCATTATTAGAGTATAGAAATGCAACTGATTTTTGTAAGTCGATTTTGTACCCTGCAACTTGCTGTATTTGTTTATTATTTCTAATAGCTTTCCAATGGATTTTTTAAGGTTTTCTATGTATAAAATCATGTCATCAGCAAACAGCAAGAGTTTCACTTCTTCAATGCCTATTTGAATTCCTTTCATTCCTTTTCTTGCCTAATTGCTCTGTCCAAAACCTCCAGTACTATGTTGAATAAGAGTGGCAAGAGCGGGCACCCTTGTCTTGTTCCTGTTCTCAGAGGAATGGCTTTCAGTCTTTCCCCGTTAAGTATGATGTTGGCTATGGGTTTTTTATATATGGCCTTTATTACTTTGAGGTGCTTCCCTTCTGTACCCATTTTATTGAGAGTTTTACCATAAATCGATGTTGAATCTTGGCAAATGCTTTCTCTGCATCTATTGAGCTGATCATGTTTTTATTCCTCATTTTGTTAATGTGGTGTATCACATTGATTGATTTGTGGTTGCATGTTGAACCATCCCACTATCCCTGGTATAAATCCCACTTGATCATGGTGTATGTTCTTTTTAATGTATTGCTGTATTCAGTTAGCCAATATTTTGCTGAGGAATTTTGCATCTACATTCATCAGCGATATAGGTCTGCAATTTTCCTTTTTTGTGTTGTCCTTGTCTGGCTTTGGTATCAGGGTGATGTTGGCCTTATAGAATGTGTTAGTAACTGTTCCTTCTTCCTCTATTTTCTTGAAAAATTTGAGAAGGATAGGTACTAAATCTTTTTTGAATGTTTGGTAAAATTCTCCAGAGAAGCCATCTGGTCCAAGACTTTTATTTTGGGGGAGGTTTTTGATTACTGTTTCTGTCTCTTGACAAGTGATTGGTCTCCTGAGATTCTCTGTTTCTTCTTGATTCAGTTTTTGAGGTTGTATGAGTCTAAGAATTTATCCAATTCTTCTAGATTGTCCAATTTGTTGGCATATAGTTTTTCACGGTATTCTCTTACAATCCTTTGTATTTCCGTTGGATCCATTGTAATTTCTTCTCTCTCATTTCTGATTTTATTTATTTGAGCCTTCTCTCTTTTTTTCTTTGTGAGTCTGGCTAAGGATTTGTCAATTTTGTTTATCATTTCAAAGAACCAGCTCTTAGTTTCATTGATCCTTTCTATTGTATTTTGGTTTCAATTTCATTTATTTCTGCTCTAATTTTATGATTTCCTTCCTTCTGCTGACTTTGGGCTTTGTTTCTTCCTCTTTTTCTAATTCTGTTAGGTGCAGTTTAAGATTGCTTATTTGATATTTTTCTTATTTGTGAAGGAGGGCCTGCATTGCTATGCATTTCCCTCTCAGGACCGCTTTTGCTGCATCCCATATAAGTAGGTATGGTGTCTTTTCATTTTCATTTGTCTCCAGGCATTTTTTAATTTCTCCTTTAATTTCTTCAATGATCAGTTGGTTGTTCAGTAGCATGTTGTTTGTCTCTGCATCTGTGTAGCTTTCCCAGTTTTTTCTGGTAGTTGATTTCTAGTTTCATAGCATTACGGTCAGAAAAGATGTTTGTTATGATTTCAGTATTCATAAATTTATGGAGGCTTACCTTATATTCTAACATATTTTTTATCCTTGAGTATGTTCCATATGTGCTTGAGAACAATGTGCATCCCGCTGTTTTGGGATGCAGCGCTCTATATATGTCTATTAAGTCCATCTGGTCTGGATTTTCATTTAAGTACACTATTTCCTTGTTGACTTTCTGTCTGGATGATGTATCCATTGATGTAAGTAGGGTGTTAAGGTCCCCTACTATTATTGTATTGTTGTTAATATCTCCTTATAGGTTTGTTAATATTTGCTTTGTGTACTTTGGTGCTCTTGTGTTTGGTGCATACATATTTGTAATTTTTATGTCTTCTTGATGGAGTGTCCCTTTTATTATTAATTTCCCTTCTTTGTATCTCATTACCTGTTTTATCTTGAAGTTTACTTTGTCTGATATAAGCATGGCAACACCTGCTTTCTTTTATCTGCCATTAGTTTGGAGTATCATCTTCCATCCCCTCACTCTCAGCCTATGTTTGTCTTCAGAGCTGAGATGTCTTTCCTAGAGGCAGCATATCGTTGTGTCTTGTTTTTAATCCATCCTGCCACTGTGTGTCTTTTGATTGGAGATTTCTATCTATTTACATTTAGAGTGATTATTGATATATGAGGGCTTAATGCTGCCATTTTATCTCTTGCTTTCCGATTCAGCTGCATTTCCTGTGTTTCTCGGCCCCTGTGTTTCAGACTACCAATTCAGTTTGGTAGTTCTCTGTGAGGGTTTTCTTAGTTTTCTCTTTATTTATCATATATGTCTCTGTTCTGATGATTTGTTTAGTGGTTACCATGAGGTTTGTATAAAAAATCTCATAGAAGAGGTTGTCTATTTTCTGATAGCCTCTTATTTCTTTGGACTAAGCTGATTCCATTCCTTTCCTCTTCCCCTTCTAAGTTATTATTGCACAGTTGATTCCATCTTATGTTGTGAGTTTGTGGTTAAAATGATGAGATTATATTTATTTTTGGTGTTTTCCTTCTCTTTATTTTTGTTGTTGTAATTAAGTGTTTGCTAACCTGTTCTGATAGAGAGCTTCAATTGTTCTGGTTTTGTCTACTTATTTTTCTCCTTGATCAAGGCTTTGTATCCCTTTTCTATTTTTTTTTTTTTTTCCTGGTATGATGGCCTTCTTGAGCATTTCTTGTGGGAGGGTGGGTCTCGTGACAATGAAGTCTCTTAGCTTTTGTTCATCTGAAAAACGTTTTATTTCTCCATCATATCTGAACGATATTTTCACTGGATAGAGTATTCTCAGCAGAAAGATTTTGTCTTTGGAATTTTGAATATATCATTCCACTGTCACTTAGCCTGTAATTTTTCTGATAAGAAATCCACTGAAAGCCTGATAGGCAACCCTTTGTAAGTTACTTTCTTCTACCTTGCTGCTCTTAATATTTTTTTTTTGGCATTGACTTTTGTGAGCTTTGCTACTATATTCCTTGGAGAAAGTCTTTTTCCATTGATACTGTTAGGAGTTTTAATAGCTTCTTTCACTTGTATTTCCAGCCCTTTCCCCAGGTTTGGTTTGTTCTCAGCTTTTATTACTTTGAAAAAACTTTCTGCTCCATTTTCCTTCTCTTCTCCCTCTGGAATACCTATAGTCCTTATGGTGCATTTCCTAATTGAGTTGGATATTTCTCAGAGAATTTCTTCATTTCTTTTTAATCTTAATTCTTTTCTTCCTCCATCTGAAGTATTTCTATATTTCTTCCCTCCAGACTGCTTATTCTCTCCTCCATAATATCAACTCTGTTATTCAGGGAGTTCAGATTTTTCTTTATCTCATCCATTGTGTTTTTCATCTCAGAATTTCTAATTGGTGTTTCTTTTTAGTTTCAATCTCTTTTTTGTGAAGAAGTTCAAGTTTCATTGAACTTTCTATCTGTATTTTCTTGTGACTTGTTGAGTATTTTTATGACAGCTATTTTGATTTCTCTGTCATTTAGATTATAAATTTCTGTATCTTTGAGATTGATTTCTGGGTGCTTGCAATTTTCCTTCTATTCTGAGTATTAATATATTTTTCCTACTTTTTTTGTGTGTGTGTGTGAGGAAAATCAGCCCTGAGCTAACATCTGTGCTAATCCTCCTCTTTTTGCTGAGGCAGACCAGCTCGGAGCTAACATCCATTGCCTAATCCTCCTCCTTTTTTTCCTCCAAAGCCCCCCAGTGGATAGTTGTACGTCATAGTTGCACATTATTTTTTCCTACTTTTTGATGGCATGGATCTGTGTGTCCACATGGTAATAGTGTCTGGTCACAGATTCCACCTGCTGCCACTGGATGGGGGTCATGAGCTGTGTATTCTGAGCCCACAATGATCACTGACTTGCTTGCTTACAGCTGCTGATTTTCTATTCTATACATGGGTGCTCTTGGGTGCTATAGCTGACCAGCTGAGCTGGAGCACCAGGTGGGGGAGGGGCACTTTCTTTCACCTGTATGATCCTGGGGATGTTCTCACTTTTCCCTCTCTATCTGATCTCCTGAGGTGCTGGCTTGATGAGGATACCCCCATAATAGCTTAGTCACCTATGTGTGGGGCTTTCCCATTGGCTGTGAGGGAACTCAGAGAGTGAAGGTGTTCTCATTGAGAGCCAACTCTCCCCCCCTCCTCTCAGAGCTGTGTGCTCAGTCCTGTGCCCTGGGTCACTGCCAATGCCAGAGGGAGAGGCAATCTCCTTACCTCCTTCTATTTCCTCCAGAGGTCCAGCACCTCAATCTTCAGATGTATGGCTGCATGAGTCTCTCTGACGTCTCTTGTGTTGTGTGAATGTCCATTTTGTTGTATATTAGGGGGAGAGTCTAAAGGAAGAGCTCACTCCACCATGATGCTGACATCACTCTCAAAATTCTTAATTATAGCCTTACTTCACAGAACTATTTTCCCTTTCAACCTGTGAATAGACTTTATCCCTTAGTGGCACAGAGGCTGAATAGTAATCTGAAATACTTTTTGTGCCATTATTTTTTCATGCTTACTTATTTCCTGAAATTACCCTCTCATTTAGTTACCTAGAAATTGGAGGAAGGGCGGTTACTGTCTGATGGACTGCTGGAGGCTAGTTGGGACAATACAGAGGATTTTAACTCTAGTGATTTAGAATAGTTATTATTGTAAAGACAAGAAGGACAAAATGATGTAACAAATTAGGGGAACAGGAAACCTCAAACAAGAGGTCTTTTGAGTTTTACTCTAAGATCCAGGAAATTTAATGTCACTCAGTGGTGTAAAAGTTTAAGCATTATGAAAGATAACCATGGAGGTAGGAACCTGGCCAGGTGAGGTTATACCTCACGATAGAGTGATGCAGACCATCTTTCCCTGGGAGCTGGTAGTTATTCTGGACATCCTTTACTTCAGCTTAGGACAGGAAGAACAGCATGTTCCTGTGAAATGATAAGTCACTGAGGTTTGAAGTTATGACTGGAAAGCTTGAAAGTGTGACTAGAAGCTGTGTGTTAATCTTCTAGCTGACAAAGTTAATATTGTCAGGAAGGGATGGGTGACATGTGTGGTTTCCCAAATGCAGAAAGGCTTTGCAGCAAGGCAGCCAGGAAATAAATACACGAATGCTTTATTTAGTCATATTATGTATGTGTATGTGTGATTTGCAAAAAAATGAATTCAGAAGACAAAGTTCAAGAGCATTCAAAACATTCTTCGAATTTCTCATGTTTCTGATTTATTAACAGTTGTTTGGATAGATCAAGTTTTCTGCTTCCAATTTTGTGCTTCATTGAACAAAAGGCCATGCTAGGAGTTTCAGTTAGTCCAGTCTGAAGTTATTGTTGCAATCTTCTGATGCTGGTTGTCTTCTCATTTAAGAAGAAATTTTCCTTTCCAGAAATTCAAAGCTTAGTAATAAGAAGAAACTAGAGCTTTGACGAAATAGCTACACAATTTGGCTTTACAATCATTAGTTTCATTAGGCCTCTTTCTAAAACTGAAAAATCCAGATTTTGTAGTCAATTTCTCTTAACTTTAACATGTTCATCAACTGTACATCTAGACATCGGATCTCTTCTAAATGCTGCAGTTATAATAATGAACAAGGCAGATGTACTCACCCTATGGAGTTTATACAGAGGAGAGACAACTACCCAAGTGTAAAAATGTGTTCTGCACCTGTCTAGCTTCCATCGTGAGAACTGTCTACCCTCCACCAGATATAGGGGTGTAAATAAAAACAAAACAAAAAAAAGCTCAACATTACCAATGTCTCCACGGGGAAGCCAGATGCAAATAACAGGATCTGAGGTTACAGAATGGCTTTTCTAGAGAGGTAGTGTTGTGCTGCCACATGTTTCCCCACTCCTAGATTAAGTAATGTGCGTCTCCTCCCCCAATACACACACACGCTTTTCTCCAAGCGTCTGCACTCCAAACCTGACATGTTATGATAGAGAACCTAGTTCAGTGTATCAGGATTCCTGGGTTGCAGTCCTGGCTCTTACACTATTTACAGTACCTTGGGAGAGAGAGAAAAAATGAACATTTACCTATTTTGAAGGCTAAGAAATGCTATCTGAAGTGATAATCTCATTGGATTCTTCCAAGTCTATGAAGTGAGTGATGTTCTTGTTGAACACATTCAAATTTTTACAGCTAGAAAGGATTTAAATCTTGGACCTCAAATAATAATATTTGACATTTAATGAGTGCCTACTATGTATGTTCCAGGTCTGGTTAGGCACTTTATATACCCTAATTCTTATTAAATATTATTCTAAATTAATTTAATATTAATTTAAATATTATTAAAGTATTATCGCTATTTTATTGTGGGGAATTCAAAGTTTAGAGAAGTGAATTGCCTTGCCTCAAGTCACACGTAGAAGCTAGGCTGGTATTTCAAGCCAGATCTGCCTGGTTCCAGAATTCATGCTTTGTGGCAGAGGTGTGTTGAAAATCCAGGCCTTTTGAATTCATAGTCCATTTGTGCTCTATGTATTCAGTCAGGCTTGATTTTAAACATGGGTCAAGAATTAACAATAATGTGTCCTTTGTCAAGTCAATTAACCTCTTAACGTTAATGTCTTCATTTGTGAAATGGAGACAGTAATAAATAGCAGTCAGTGTTGAGAGGTTTCAATGTGGTTATACACACAGTAGGTCTTCCAATAAATGATGGCGTCTCTCTCTGCCACCTTTTGGCAACCATTCCTCTTTCTCCCACCCCTACATCCTATGTTCTCTCAGCAGAGCTTCGTTTATTTCTTCATTTTTGGCATTGGGACAGAATGATGGAGATCTTTCTCTGTTTTGAGATTGACAAAGCCAATCCAGGATTAGAGAAAAGGGAAGAAAATGCCGAGCAGCAAGTATTCCTGAAGTGTCCAGACTACACCCATAAACTTTGCTTATTTTACTGAAATAAATTAGTCGTTGGGACATATTTCAATGGACTGCCTGCACGTGGTGACAAGTGGCAGACTTCAGTGGTGATTCAGAGATTGAGGACTGCATCGGGGGACAGAAGTAGGCCAGTTGAGGGCAAACAAGAGGCAGACAACTAGACTGGGTCCTAGTGGTCAGAAAACTCCATAGACCATGTCTGTAAAGTAGTTGGGAGGAGAAGTGGGGGCATAAGCAAACTGAAGAATGAGGAAGCCTTGTAAAGTGTGATGGTTCAGTTGTGGCTAGAGGTGGGTAAGAGAAGAAAAGAATAAGCAAGGAATTTAGTCAGAGCTGGTGAGATAGCGGTGGGTTTGTCTCTGCATAATCAATTTCCCCTTGTGTCCCACACCCCACTCCTCTTCCTCCACACTCCATATTAACCACTATCACTTGATTTGAAGAGCAATTTAAATGGGCCTCATAGAGCAGTATGTCAGAAGATCGACAAGACCTGTATCAAACGAAAGTGAAATTCAATCAGTGATTTGAATGTACTCTGGCAGATCTGGCTCATAGAAACAGAGTTCTAGAAATGAATTTCTTTTAGCTGGAAAGTTGTAGGTCTTCATGATGTAAGATTCATACACAAAACTCAAGTAGAGCAATAATTCACCATTATCTCTTAGAAATCAATAGGGAACATTTTGATAGACAACTTAGTGGTGTATAAATGGGAACAACTTTTCTGGAGGGCATTTGGTAATATGTATCAAAGTTCTTCATTGTATATACCGCTTAACCCCATAATTTCATGTTTAAAAAATTTTGTTAAGAAAATATTCAAAAGTACGGGTTAAATATTTTTTATACTAACAAAAATTGGGAAACAACCTACATGTCCAACAATAGGAGATTACCTAAATAAATATGATATAATCCATATGGGTAATAACTACATATGGTGTTAAGATCACATTTTAAATAAATATTTTTTAAGTGAAGAAATTCTTATTGATAGAAAATAATAGATCAATAGATTGTGTATGGAATGACAGCAACTTTGATAGTAAACCTAATGTGCAGATAAAAACCTAGAAGAATATACCCCAACATTTTTATAGTGGAATTATGGAGGTTTAAAATAATTTCTAAAATATGTTTACTTGTAATAAACACAAATGGGAAAAAGAAATAATATTTTTTTTCCAACAGGAACATATAAGAGAAAGTTTCTAACAGGTGTTTAAGAAGTAAAAAGTCTAGTAATGATATTTCTTATGTATATGTATGTATATTTATACATATATATTTTAATCATTTGTTTTTACTAGGAGTTTCTTTTAAGTATGCCGGATTTGTTAAAGATATTAGTTTTTCTTTTCTGCAAAGCTGTGTTCCTTTATCTTCTTAGTTCTCAAATAGAGATTTTGAATATTATTTTGCGAAGTATACCAAGTGGTTGTTTAGTGGAAATGGAGGAAGATATAGCTCATGACCATTTTTCCTTTCCCGTCAACCTCAGCTTTGATCATACAATTTCCTTTTGCCACTTTGGTCAAGAGGAGGGGCAGAAAATTTTGAGTGGTGGTACCACTCAGAGACAATTCATTTCTGCCTTCCGTCTTGCAGCCTCTCAGGCACCCAGGAGATCCAGCATTGGAAAGGTCAACTTCTCCCATCTCGTTTTTGGGTTGGCTATCTAGACCTGCGTCACTGCATGGCACAGATACAGGTAAATCTGCTTTCATTCCTCCAGATCTTTGTACCTGAGTATACTGTTAGTCCTACTTATAAAGAAAATATTCTAGGAATATGACATTTTATTACAGATGACTTGGCACAAATGTGGGATTGATGTGAGATCATTCTCTATTGATTGCTTTAGGGCTGCATTAACTGGGTAGGGTGTGAAAACTGTAGTTCAGCATTCACGGAAGGTTATTTTCTTTTTTCAATATACTACGATTTTGCTTTGTGTTATCTAAATTAAGAGGGATTTGTGGGGTTAATTACTCTTTATTCGATCTAATGATTTACATATTATCTTACCAATCTTAAAAGACTCTGTAATAGAAAAGATAAACCTTTATCTTAGGAAATTAGAGAAAATGTGAATAATTAAGTTTAGAAAATTTTATAAATTAAAAAAACTTTTAAAAGAATACAGTTATGTGCACAATTTGTTTTCCACATTTCTTGTTTTATGGATATCATCTTTTCACACCTATTAATACAATCAGCAAGGTAAATTTTAAATATTTACTATTTATGAATTTCTTTTTATATTAATATCTATTAGTAGATTGAATCTTTTATGGATATTCACTAGTGACTGCCAACAGACAAATTTATTTTCACTAGGCTTCTCTGGCAACATCATACACTAGAAGATTATTTCTAAAATTTTCATATGCATGAAATCATTTGGGATTAAAAATACAAGTGTCTACGCACCAACCTAAGAGAATTCTATTCAGCACATCTTGCATGGGGCACAGGAATCTGGAATGTTAACCAGTCTGCAGTGTTAACCCTCAATAATTCTTTTGCAGATGGTGTATGGGATACACTTTGGGAAACACTCTGGTATAGTCATGTAGTTGAAAAGAATGCAAGAACTTTTTAATATTTATATGAAGATCTGAATGTGTATATTGTTTTTTAAGTCAAGATATTTATATTTTTTCAGAATTATAAAAATAGAATTTTTGTTTTTTGAGTTGATAGTTTTAAAAGTGTCTCAGTAATTTGGGATGGTACCAATTCTGCCTAATATCTGTTTGTGTATGTTGAACATTTTGAGCTATATTGGCTGGATAAATAGGACCCAGCCTATTCAAACTATTGGTAGACTTTAAAAAATTCTTTCTGTATTTTCTCATAATTATGGCAGTAATCACAAGTAGTATATATGGTTTTATCAGAGATATTGAAAGGTTTTCCATTTCTTAAGTAAATCAAGCTGAGTCTACATGCTGTAGGCACTTACAGGAGTTATAAACACACCCCCACACATATACAAATATACATGCCTCTTAATCGTGGTATGTTCCTATAGACTGACATTTTAATTTAGCTTTATACAGAAATTATCCTGTTGCAAAGTTTTACTGCAAAACACATTTCTCTTCTTACTCTAGACATGAGCAATCAGGAAGTGATTTATTCCTCCTTGAAAGTTCTTCAGCCTCCTTTGGAGTCACAAAATAGATTAAGGCCTGGTGCTACTCAAAGGCCTGTGAAAACGGATGACAAAGGTATCTGTTTTAAGCATCTAGATTCACCTGTCTCTTATGGATTGTCAAACTTTAGACTTTTGAATAAAGTGTCCCTATCTGTGCTTCAGGTTTCAGACGGTAATATGAAATCCTAATTGTGTAGACTAGTAGAACAAATCTTTTCTTTCGAAGTGTGTGAGAATAGAGAAATTAATGAATTCTTTTAAATTTGAGAGGCTAATAGAATGTTTCCATCCAAATTTGTTTAAGAGGAATTAATGAGGCCTTTAAAAGTAAAAGACAGACTAGACTCTCAAGAAAAGATTGCATCTTCTAGAGAAATAAAAGTCTTAAAGAATGAGAAATGAAAAATATGCATTAGAAACAATGTTTGTTTTCAGAAAAATTATATTTTAGATGTCTTAAATATTTATCAAAACTTGATGGCTGGGCCGGCGCCGTGGCTTAGCGGTTAAGTGCGGGCGCTCCGCTACTGGCGGCCGGGGTTTGGATCCCAGGTGTGCACCGACGCACTGCTTCTCTGGCCATGCTGAGGCCACGTCCCACATACAGCAACTAGAAGGCTGTGCAACTATGACATACAACTATCTACTGGGGCTTTCGGGAAAAAAAAAAAAGAAGGAGGATTGGCAATAGATGTTAGCTCAGAGCTGGTCTTCCTCAGCAAATAGAGGAGGATTAGCACGGATGTTAGCTCAGGGCTGATCTTCCTCACAAAAAAAAAAAAAAAGAAGAAGAAGAAGAGACCCAGCTTTAAAACAAAAAAAACTTGATGTCAGCGAAGAAGCAAAAATATTCACATCAAAAGGAGCATTCTAATTTTTCTATCCTCTCTCCCCTCAAATATTGTCACAAACTCTAAACTGAGAATAACTGTTACTTGTTTAATTTAGTGACAGAGATACAACTTTCAGATACTGAGGACCTCAAAAGTAGGAGGATAAATATAGTATTGACTAGAGAAAAAAAGAATTGATGAAAAAGAAAGGGAAGTTGATTTCTGGAAACTCTTTTATGGTTGAACCCCAATCACATTTGCGGCTTCAGAATATCCACTATTGGCCACCAATTTCTCAAGAATATCGACTGCTTTGTCCTTCCTCTTCATGATTAATTGCGATCACAGGAAGGAGTATACATGTCAGTGTAGATTCTCATAAATGTGTGTTGTGTCTATTGCCATATGCTCTTTTGTAAGGGATGTACTTTGAAAATCCTATAGCACTGCTCTTGTGTGTAAGATTTCTACAATGGGTGTATGTCAGTCAGAAATCTGAAACTTTAAAATTGTAATTATGAGATCATAAATTTAAATAAATTTGTATGATATATTTTTGTAAAATTTTTAGAGAAGATTGTCTTTTTGTTACCAATGGTGTCCTAGGTTATGGTTAGTAGTGGGCCAGGCTCTATTCCTAACGATTATTTTCTTCCTTCTTTATTTAGAGTTTTCAGTGCCCTGGCATCTCATTGCAGTGACTCTTGGGGTCTTCTGTTTACTTCTTTTGGTGACAGTCACAGTGTTGGGGACAAAGAGTGAGTAACAGAAATATATCCTTCAAGTCTGAGTAAGAGCAGCAGCCACTAACTGTGCAGATAGTAACCATGCTCTACAATTGTGCCTGGGCTGTAGTCAGGGAATATCCCAGGTGGCTCCTTTTTGGTGATTTTTCCTCAGACACATCACAGTGTCATTTTCATTTTATTTACCTATTCCAACGACTGCATCTATAATGAGCTTTCTCATTCTGTATAATACTTGGCAACATTCCTTCTGATAAGGAGTTCCTAATTTTCTGCCTTCTGAGTTTAGATCATTGTGAATTTTAGACAGACGTTCTTTGAGAAACAACTATTCAAAAGAAATTATGACTTTCTCTTGATTTTATCTCAGTATACAATGAAGAAATGGTTTAGCAAAAAGAGTGATTTTATACATGGATGTTAGATGATCTTGACTTCATCCTTTGTTTTTTATTTGAATTCCTTGACATCTTTAGAGAAAATCACTAATATGACACACTCAGATAAAACTACACATTTGAATCTTCCTCTCTTTTCTCCTACGGATATTCCATCTACTCCAATAATAATGGTGCTATTTCTTCATGTTGTTAGTGGAGATTTTCACACTCAGAAAACGTGTTGTTAAATATTCATTGACTGGTTTTTAGTGCCTTTTTGTAAATGATGCACTGTTAAAAAGAAACTAAACGGAATGGTAAGGTGTTACCTTTATAATTTTATTCAGATACCTTATTTTATTTATTCTATGCTTAAGTTGCCAATAGTGAGAAATTTGATATTTCTATTTCTGTGGTCAGTTTATTGAGGTGTTACTTTCTAAATGTCAAATTACTGATTAAAGTAATGAAATGGGTTGGTTGTCCAAGTGAATCTTTTTTCTCTTGTATCAAATTCCAACATTTAAGCATTATGAGTACTTTATTGTATTATATCTATGTTATTAATTTTAGTTTTGCAGTGCACTCAAGAAGAGCACAGACAGGAAGCAAGTCCACGAAATCTCAGTCAAAAGTATCACAATATACAAAATGATGCCTACTTAAAGGAGAAGCTTTTGAATAAGACATTAGAATATGACATTCTCAAAAACGAAACCCTTCAGCAGAAAAAGGAACTGGACTCACTCTTTATAGAAAAGAAGAGATGTCATAGAAAACAAGAGAGATTTTCAAAGTCTTTGCAAAATGCAGGTATTTTGGATACAGGAGGAAATCTTGAATGAAATATTGCATGTTTTTTCATTATTTTTTCCCCCTCCGGAAGCTTTGAGGCCTAACAAACAGGCATATGGTATATGCTAGAGATCTATGTCTACTGGACAACTTTAATTTGTGCCTGTTGGTTGTAGTATGGGTATTTGGGTTTACTTGTTTCAAACATAGGATTAAGACCCCAGAAGCCATGTTTGGAGTAGTAGAGCCCTGTGTTTCCAAAACTCAATGGCAGTTCTTGCATTCCTACTGCTCCCAGAAGGTGAAATACTATGTCAGCTCCCCTGAAAATTTGTATCATTTTGGAACTGTGGGCAAATTAGACACTCCCACTTTGTAGCTGACATGAAATATGGAGGCTATCAGTAAAAATATACTTAGGCTACAATGTGCACAAGGCCTTTTATTTGGATGCTGTTGTAAAGATAACTGTGTGTGTCTGTGTGTGTGTGTGTGTGTGTGTGTGTTTTTCCATTCTGCCTTGACTTCAGGTATTTGGTCTATTTGTGATCAATACACATTCTCTGCAGCACACCTGCAAGATTCACCAGTGTTGATGCTGTGCGACTCTGTGTGATGCTACCATTATAAACTACCAAGAGATAAGAATATGAAATCTCATACAATAAACTCTGTTATCATGCATAACGATGAAATGAACTGACCTGGTTAATCAACCAATAAATATTTGTTTAGGATTTAGAGTTTACAAAGAGATTTTGCATATTTAATATCATTTAAGTATGGTAGTTAGTAGAAATTTACTCTCTCTATTACTAGAGGGTCAATAATATTTTAAAAATTTCATATATTGTAAGATACATGAGAAAAAAAACACAAAAAATAAGGTTTATTTTATTTAGAAGGCATCCCAGAATCTATTTTTTTTTTGCATTTTATTTAGTATTTTTAAAAACAGATTTATTGAGGTATTATTATTATGCAAAGAACTGCACATATTTAATGTGTACAGTTTGCTGCATTTAGCCTTTGTATATATCTGTAAAACCATTCACAGTGTGGGTAATAGAATATCCATCCCCTCCAAACTTTCCTCATGTTCCTTTTGTTGTGCATGGTGAGAACACTTAAAATGAGATCTATATTTTTAACAAGTTTTTAAGTGCACAATTCCATATTGTTAACTGTAAGCACTATGTTGTACAACAGATCTCTACAACTTATTCATCTTGTATAACTGAAACTATATACCCGTTGAACAACAACTCCTCATTCCCCCACCCCTCCCCACCCCAGTCCCGGCAACCACCATTCTACTTTCTGTTTCTCTGAGTTTGACTGCTTCTTATATCTCATGTAATTGGAATCATGCAGTATTTCCTTCTGTGACTGGCTTATTTCACTTAGCATAATATCCTCAAGCTTTATCCATATTGTCTCATATGCCAGGATTTCCTTCTTTTTAAGGCTGACTGATATTCCATTGTATGTATATACCACATTTTCTCTATCCATTCATCCATCTATGGACATTTGGGTTGTTTCCATATCTTTGTTATTGTGAATAACGCTGCAATGAATATGGGAGTGCAGATATCTCCTGGCCTCCAGAATATTGATGAACATCATATTATCATTATTTATAGCTAAGAGTTTGTTTTTAGAGGACTGATAAATATATTCCTCTGCTTAACAGAATTCCAGATGACAAGAAGTTTGTTTCACCTAATATGTTGTAGGCAAACTCTATGAAGACCGCTGGTCCTGTCGTGGAGTAAACTGTTATTATTTTACCACTGAAGTTAAAACCTGGAAGGGATGTAAACAGACTTGCCAAAGTTACAATTTATCTCTTTTGAAGATAAATGATAAAGATGAACAGGTATCATGGTTTGTTACATTCACTTTTATTCTCTTGGACTCTGTCTCTCTTCCTTGGACCCAAGATATTGAGGACCGGGAGGGGTCCAGAAAGAGGGACCTTCAGTTATTCTTTGTGTTGTGTCTGTTGAATGAGCAAAAGTTGTATAGTTAAGAGTCTCCCAGCTGACCCCTGCCTGCTAATAGGTGTATGATCTTGTTACTAAGCATTCAATACATATTATCTATCATGATGACCAATATTATTTCTAAAATGGAAACCTCCTTGCAGGTGCAGGTTAGGTCTTTGCAATCACCTCCCTCTCTAAGGAGTCTATAGGAGACCTGCTCTTGGAGAAGTGTGCTTTTCCTTCAAAGAAGTACTTAACCCTTTGGTAAATTGCAGCCTAGAACCAGCACTTATTTCTTCCTATAAAGTGGCAACTAAGAACCCAGAGGCAATACAGTCTAGTAGTTTCTGTTAGGTATACAGGGGCCAGACTACCTGGGATAAAATCCAGTTTCTGTCTGGGTGACCTTGGATAAATTACTTAACCTCTCCGGGTCCCAGTTTTCCTATTTGCAAAAGGGAGATAATAATGAGGAACATAAAAGTGCTCATACTTTTACAAATTAGCCTTATGGTGATTTTCATTGCATCTGTAGGTAACATTTACTTGATCAAATATTCTTATATATTACATCAAGATGTGTAGCTTTCAAAAGGAATTATAAAAAGAGAAAATACAGTGGCAACAATTTCTGAACTATCTTTTTAATTTATTACCAATAACAACTATCTACATAAATAAAATGTGTTTTTATAGAGAAATGTTTGTAAAGATCAGCCTGAAACTTCTATTTATTATTTAGGAAAACAACACAAAATTCATATGCAAATCTAATAGATGTTTTAAATCACAACATAAAAGAATTTGGGATATCAATTCATAAAATAACTTTTTATGTTTGTTATAGTAAAACACAGTTAAATTTAAACCAATATTTTAAAATATATTCAATCACTTATTCAGAAGTTATGTAATGTGTCACTTCGCTACACTACATTTTTGGACAGTAAATATTTCGTAATGCTGCCCTTTTTCCCTTCACCACTTCCAACTACTGAACTACAGCCCGTCTTTTTCTTATGAGGCTGAAGGCTGAAGTCTCTCAGGCACATCTCCCCAGACACACTTGTTGTTTTAATAAATTTATTTTGAAGATAGTTGTTTTCACTTAAGAATATGTAATGATCATTTTTCTACATCCTTAAGTATTTTTCTGGAGCATGATTTTGGATGGTTTTATAAAGATCAAAAATTATTTAATGAATCTCTTATTCTGAGATATTTAGATTTAAAATTTTTGCATGTTTTAAGTAATCTGTGAAACTGGCAGCCATTTTTAACATAAGTAAATAATCCTGGAGAAAATTACTTTGCAAAATGAAAATACAGGAATTGTGGGGAGAGAAGGTTTTCTAGAAGGAGGAATGAAGGAGGGTGTAGCAGAGTAGTGGCCTTAGAAACAGTTGGGCCCTTTACCTATCCTTTTCATTCATCTGACGGGTGGGAATTTAGTCACATGATATGTTCTGTTTCCTTTATAGGCCTTCCTTCAACCCCAGACTTATGGAAATAGCTACTGGATTGGATTATCATATAATGCAGAGGAAAGGAAGTGGAAATGGATTGAAGATGACACATCTTCTGGAATGTAAGTCTCTGGAATGCATTCAAACTCTAATATTGGTGTTGGGGCTGGAAGGATTGTATCTAAAAGGAATCTTCTCTTATTATGCACAGCTTAACTCATTTTCAAGTAGCCATCATTGGTAAGAATAAGTAGAATGATTAAGAAAGTGTTTTAGGAAGCATACTTAAAAAGTAAGAGATGCATCCTACAGAGTTATTAATAATAATAAAATTATGATACTAAACACATGCTCGGAAGTATATGTTATGAGGTACACAAAATAAAACAATATCATAAAGTAAAGTGATATGAAATGATCAGACCATCCTGACTCAGCCAAAGTGATCCCTCCCACAACCTCAAATGAATATTTTGAGTATCCTCAGAATTCATTTGAAACTCCTTTACATTATTGGTTTATATTATTTATAAATATAAATATATGTGAGTATACACACACACATACACACACCTGCACTATGGTTCTTCTATTTTGAAGTGCAGTATTTTGTAACCTCTTGGGTTTACATTTAGTTATAATCTGCTGTTAAACTGTTCAATGATTTTTAAAAAATCTGAACTTTGTATTATATTATTTGTTTCTAGAAATTCTGCTCTCTGTTTCTAAATCTTTCTGGTTACTCATATTTTCATCTGTCGTTTATTTCTTGAAAGATACGAAATGTTCTTATTGTATATTTGGCGTCTGATAATTCTTAGATTTGAAGTTTTGTGGGTTCACTCTATGGTTTCTGCTGGTTTTTGTTCACGATGCCATTTTCTTTGTAGTGTTGAGTGATTTTTTTTCTCCTTTTTGAGCTGCTGTGGAAATTAGTCAGGGACTGAGATGAAGGCGGCTCCTCAAGAAAGAATTTGCTTTTGTTGGAAGCCTTGGGGCTCTATGAGTCAGGGCCACTGTTTTTATTATTATCATTTTTATTGAGGTCATAATAGTTTATAACAGTGTGCAATTTGAGTTGTACAGTATTATTTATCCATCACCATATATATATGTGCCCTTTTATCCCTTATGCCCACACCCAACTCCATCCCCTCTATACCCACTAGTCTGTTCTCTTTGTCATGTATTTGTTTATCTTCCACTTAAGTGTGAAATCATATGGTATTTGTCTTTCTCTGTCTGGCTTATTTTGCTTAACATAATACTCTCAAAGTCCATCCATGTTGCTGCAAAGGGGGCGATTTTGTAATTGTTTTTCTTTTTTGCGGAAGATTAGCCCTGAGCTAACATCTCTTGCCAATCCTCGTCTTTTTTGCTGAAGAAGATTGGCCCTGGGCTAACATCTGTGCCCATCTTCCTCTGCTTTATGTGGGACCATGCCACAGCATGGCTTGATAAGCAGTGCATAGACTGCATGGGAGATTAAAAAATGCGAACCTGGGGCCAACAAAGCCGAGCGAGTGAACTTAACTGCTATGCCACAGGGCTGGCCCTGCGATTTTGTATGTTTTTATGGCTGAGTAGTGTTCCATCATGCATACGTACCACATCTTCTTTATCCATTCATCAGTCATTGGGCATTTGGGTTGCTTCCATGTCTTGGCTACAGTGAATAATGCTGCAATGAACATAGGGGTACATAAGCCTCTGAATTCTTGATTTGAAGTTCTTTGGATAAATACCCAGTAGTGGGATAACCGGGTCATATGGTATTACTATTTTTATTTTTTGAGAAATCTCCATACTGTTTTCCATAGTGGCTGTACCAGTTTGCAAACCCACCAGCAGTATATGAGGGTTCCCTCTTCTCCACATCCTATGCAATATTTGTTATTTTTTTCTTGGTAGTTATAGCCATTCTAACAGGTGTAAAGTGATATCTCACTGTCGTTTTGATTTGCATTTCCCTGACGATGAGTGATGTTGAACATCTTTTCATGTGCCTATTGGCCATCTGTATATCTTCTTTGGGAAAATGTCGGTTCATATTCTCTGCCCATTTCTTGATTGGGTTGTTTGTTTTTTTGTGTTGAGTTGTGTGAGTTCTTTATAAATTTTGGAGATTAACCTCTTGTCAGATATATGATTTGTACATATTTTCTCCCAGCTGGTGGGCTGTCTTTTCATTTTCGTCCTGGTTTGCTTTGCCTTGCAGAAGCTCTTTAGTCTGATGAAGTCCCATTTATTTACTTTTTCTTTTGTTTCCCTTGTCTGTGTAGACATGGGATTTAAAAAGATCCTTTTAAGACTGATGTCAAAGAGTGTAATGCCTATATTTTGTTCTAGTAGTTTTATGGTTTCACATCCTAGCTTCAAGTCTTTAATCCATTTTGAGTTCATTTTTTTGTATGGAAAAAGATAATGGTCTACTTTCATTCTTTTGCTTGTGGCTGTCCAGTTTTCCCAACACCGGTTGTTGAAGAGACTTTCTTTTCTCCGTTGTATGTTCTCGGCTCCTCTCTCGAAGATTAGCTGTCTGTAGTTGTGTGGTTTCCTTTCTGGGCTTTCAATTTTGTTCCACTGACCTGTGTGTCTGTTTTTGTGTCAGTACCATGCTGTTTTTATTACCATACCTTTGTAGTGCAGCTTTAATTCAGGGATTGTGATGCCTCCAGCTTTGTTCTTTTTTCTCAAGAATGCTTTGCTTTTCGGAGTCTTTTGTTGCCCGATATGAATTTTAGGATTCTTTGTTCTATTTCCATGAAGAATGTTATCGAAAATCTGATTAGGATTGGATTGAATCTGTAGATTGCTTTAGGTAGTGTGGACATTATAACTATGTTTATTCTTCTAATCTATGTGCATGGAATATCTTTCCATTTCTTTATGTCATCATCAATTTCTTTCAATAATGTCTTATAGTGGTTTGTATTCCTCATTTTGTTAATGTGGTGTATCACATTGACTGATTTGCACGTGTTGAACCAACCCTGCATATTTGATATAAATCCCACTTGATCATGGTATATCATCCTTTTAATGTATTGCTGTATTTGGTTTGCCAATATTTTTTTGAGGATTTGCATCTATATTCATCAGCGATATTGGCCTATAATTTTCCTTCTTTTTCTTATCTTTGGGATCAGGATGATGTTGGCCTTCTAAAATGTGTTGGGAAGTGTTCCATCTTCTTCAGTTTTTTAGAATAGTTTGAGAATCATAGGTATCATATCTTCTTTGAATGTTTGGTGGAATTAACCAGAGAAGCCATCTGGTCCTGGACTTTTATATTTTGGGAGGTTTTTGATTACTGTTTCAGTTTCTTTATTTGTGATTGGTCTATTCAGATTCTCTATTTCTTCTTGATTCACTTGTGGGAGGTATGAGTCTATGAATTTATCCATTTCTTGTAGATTGTCCAATTTGTTGGCATATAGTTTTTCGTAGGGTTCTCTTATACTCCTTTGGTATTTCTGCGGTATTTGTTGTAATTTCTCCGCATTCACTTCTAATTTTATTTATTTGAGTCTTTTTTCTTATTTTCTTAGTGACTCCAGGTAAGGATTTGTCAATTTTGTTTATCTTCTCAAAGAACCAGTTCGTAATTTCACTGATCTTTACTACTGTTTTTTGTTCATTTCAATTTTGTTTATTTCTGCTCTAATTTTTATTATTTCCCTCCTTCTTCCTACTTTGGGCTTTGTTTTTTCATCTTTTTACAGTTCTGTTAGGTGTAGTTTAAGATTCTTTATTTGTGATTTTTCTTGCTTGTTAGGGTGTTCTTGTATTGCTATGAATTTCCCTCTTTTGACCTCTTTTGTTGCATCCCATATGAGTTGGTGTGGTGTATTTTCATTTTCATTTGTCTCCAGATATTTTTAAATTTATCCTTTGATTTTTTCAATGATCCATTGGTTGTTCAGTAGCATGCTTTTTAGTCTCCACATCTTTGTCATTTTCTCAGCTTTTTCTTGTAGTTCATTTCTAGTTTCCTAGCATTATGGTGAGAAAAGATGCTTGATGTGATGTCAATCTTCTTATTTATTGAGGCTTGCCTTGTTTCCAAACATATGGTCTATTTTTGAGAATGTTCATGTGCACTTGAGAAGAATGTGCATTCTGCTGTTTTTGGATGGAGGGTTCTATGTATATCTATTAAGTCCATCTGGTCTAGTTTTTCATTGAATTCCAATATTTCCTTGTTGACTTTCTGTCTGGATGATGTATCCATTAATGTAAGTGGCGTTTTAAGGGTCCCTACTATTGTTCTGTTCCTATTAATGTCTCCTTTTAGGTCTGTTAAAAGTTGCTTTACTTACTCTACTGCTAGTGTGTCAGATGCATATATATTTATAAGACTCATGTCTTCTTTGTGGAGTGTCCCTAGGTTGCTGCAGTTGTGGGAAGGAAAAGATTCCCCTTCCCTCCTTCCACTATCTCCTGGAAGTTTCAGTACACCCACCTTCAGGTGTATGGCTGAGTGGCTGTCTCAGACATTTATTGTGTTGTGTGCATGTCCTCTGCTGGTCTATGAATGCCCTTTTCATTGTATCTTAGGGAAGAGAGTCTAAAGGAAGAGCTCACTCTGCCATGATGCTGACATCACCCATTTTTCAAGGCTACTTTTACTTTTAAATATGAGCCCTGCAAGTAGGGTAGATCTGGGCTGCAAATCTACAAAAGATGTCATGCACGAAATTACCTTAATGTGACCATAGCCTGTAAGTACCTTTCAGGTAAACAATCTCAGAGGTCACAGAACAGAAAGGCTCATGGGCCAAATAAATACACTTAAATTGAACAGTTAATTAAATCAATTTAAACCACATTGCACTATTCCAGGGGAAGGAAATGGAATAGCTCTCAGACTTGGATGGGATGCGATAGGTTGTCACACTTAGGATAAGTTGCAAGTGAGTGAAAGGATCACTTGAATCCTGAAGTATGCAGTCATCATATGGCCCGCCTCTCTCTGCTGCATAACCCTTTCCTGATGATGGTGTGGTTTCTAGGACCAAACTTGAGGTTTGAGTAAAAGGGACCAACAGACAGAAGGTTCTTATGCCCAGCATACACATTTTCTCTACTGGGGAGATGCAGGAGCATGTAAGGCTGACCACAGCTGCAGCTTTCTAATTAACCTTACGAGCAGCTATGGATTTTATTTGAGTTTCTTAGGCAGAGTGCCAGAAAGAGTTTCACCAATGGGTGGGGAACTTGACACCTTGAACGTTGAATATCTATGTGCATCATGTATCTTTGGAGTATTATATTTAGTGTCTACTTGGTTCTTTCATCCTTTCCTATTTTTTCCCACACAGATGCTCTACTTTCTCTATCTATACTTAACATGTCTCATAGGTTACCAACTTACTTATACACACTTAATACATCGTATGTGTTCCGCCTATGGCTTACAAGCTACTTAGTTTCATTTATCTTCCTTGTTTGTTTCTCTTCATTTCTATAGCAGATCTGAATATTCTTAAATAATACAGCAAATGCAAATTATATGAAAGATGGTTTAAGCTTTTGAACTCTTAGGTAGCATTATTCTTTTTCTCCTCTGCTTAAGTGCAAGGTTCAAAGACAATTCTTGGGTGGTTTAAAGTGAAGATATATTCCTTTGGGATTTCAACTCTTTATGGCTTGTCTTCTATTTAGAATCTTGGGTGGAATTCATTATTCAGCCTACTACATCAATTAAGGGAAAAACTGACTTCAGAGCCTCAATTATCCGTCCGCTTTCCCACCTTTACTTAACCCTCAGCCTGAGTATGAATTTGTTTCTTTCCAGTCCATAAATTTGTTGAAGCACATTTAAATTTTTCTTTGTTCATCATTTTACTATTTCAACAGTAAGATCGTTCTGGTATCTAATCCACCACTTTGATGAAGCAGAAGTCTTGCTTTTAGGTGTCTTTCAATGGATTGCCATGAAATAATAATAATAATTATTGGATATGAGGTAGGGAAGGAAAAGAAACAAAACAAATAAAAACTTCAATTAAACAACTTCATCTCTGGGTATATTCCAATTCTGCTTTTTCTCTTTAAGGTATATGCACATGAGACCTCGTTATCTCTGTCACAAAAATTCAGTTCTTCTCCTTTTTAATCTCTCACTTGTACTGAAAAAAATTAACATAAGAAAGCGGGTTTGCTATATATCATGATCCCTCAGCAAAACTGCAAGGTGATTTTGCCTCCTGACCAAAAATTCCCAGTGTGGAATAAGATGGAAGATTGTGGGTGTGATCAAGAGGCTGTTATTCTATTTAACAGGCTAAGAACAAAGGAAAGTCTTTCAGTGATGAAGTCATGATTAACATTTCCATATTCCAGATCTTTAGGCAACACACTTAAAAAGATGATGATTTATGTTATTGTAAGCTTAATAATTCAACAGTGGACCATATGTGTTTTCTGTTCTACAGTAATTCTCCAATAACGACTTTGCCTTATGGGAAAGAAGAATGTGCATTTTTAAGCGCAACAAGAATAGAAAATACTTATTGCTTTAAAACTTATAATTGTATCTGTGAGAAGAGATTTGATTGTGTTTCCACTGCCTGCTTCAAGTAGACACAGAAGAAAAGGTGAAATGGAATTTTGTCATTTTGTTGTTTTGTTTCCTGTGATAATTTGTGATTATTTACAATTTATCTTTTTAACAGCAGGACTTATTCCACTGTGGAAAAAGAGATGAGTTGGAACAGGAAGAAAATGCTCTTTTGGACTGTGATATAAGAGATCAGATGCTGGCTGTCTTCTTGGGGAAGAGGGGAAGATTTTGTTTTTGGAAATCAGTTACCCCTCTCTTTAATGGCCCTGAGAAAGTGTCTCTTCTTCATTCCCTGAACTACCCACAGAATCAATCAGAGAACTCTGGATCTGTTCCTTACCCATATGGTAAATCATTTCCATAGCCTTAGGCTTGGGGATATAGCACAATTAAGCCTTAAAAAATAGGTATCCTGCCAGTCCCCCATCTAGATGCTTACCTCACATTTAATTTTTATTATTTTTTTATGATTTCAAACATATTGAAAAGTTGAAACAATAGTAGCAGGAACTCTCATATAACCATATAACCCATAGTTACCATTTGTTTATATTTTGCTCTAGCTGCACTTTACTGTTCTCTTTCTCTCTCCATACTGATCCGTTTGATTATATATTCGGGACATTACATCCCTTAGTCTAAATATTTTACAAGAACAAGGACTTTGTCTTGTATAACCATAGTACAATTGTCAAAATCAAGAAATTTGCATTTTTGCAGTATTATGATTTATCTATAATCCGTATTCAAATTTTGTCATCTGTCTCGACAAAGTCATTTATAGGTGATTTTCCTCCATGTTCAGGATCATGCAATACATTTAGTTGTGATGTCACTTTAGTCTCCTCTAATCTGGGACAGTTCTTCAGGATTTTTTGTCTTTCTTGACCTGAACATTTTAAAAATCAACTTTAGAGTTATACTTTCATGCAATAAAATGCATCTACTTTAAATCATGAGATCAACGTGTTTTTAACAAATGGATACACCTCTTAAATACCATCAAATCAAGACATACGACATTGTCATCACCTCCAAAGTTCTTTTCTGTCCCTCCCCACCCACCTGGCCCCGGGATACCAGTGATATGCTTTCTGTCACTATAAATAAGTGTTGCCTATTGTAGAATTTCATACATCGAGTGTTCTTTTGAATCTGCCATCTTTTTGCTCAGCATGTTTTTGAAATTAATTCATGTTCTTTTGTGTATCATTAGTTCATTCTTTTTGTTAGTAAGTTGTATTCCATTGTATGGACATACCATAATTTGTTCATCCACCTATGGACATTTGATGTGTTTCCAATTTTTGGCTATTATGAATAAACTTGCCACGAACATTTATGTGCCAATCTCTGTGTGGACATGTGTTGTCATTTCTTTTTATTAAATATCTAGGAATTTGATTGTTGAATCCTACGGTAAGTGCCTGTTTAATTTTATAAGAAAGTTCTAGTTTGTTTTCCGATGTTGTTGTGGCATTTTCTTTTCCCAGGAGCAACATATGAGGATTCCAGTTGACTCATATCATGGCCGAGACTTGATATTCTCAATCTTTTTAATTTTAGCCATTATGGTGGGTGTGTAATGGTATCTCACTGTGGTTTTTAATTAGCATTTCCCTGAAGACTAATGACATTGAGCATCTTTTCAAGTGTTTATTGGCCATTTTTATATATTCTTTTGTGAAGTGTCTGTTCAATCCTTTGCCCATTGAACTGTCTGTTCTATCTTTTTAAAAATTGGGTTAGTCTGTCTTATTATGGAGTCATAAGAGTTCTTTATATAACTTGGGTACAAATCTCTTGTCAGATATATGTACTGCAGATACTTTCTCCCAGTCTATGTCTTCCCTTTCCATTTTCTTTACTTTCTTCCTTTTTTTTTTTTTTTCGTGAGGAAGTTCAGCCCTGAGCTAACATCCATGCCAGTCCTCCTCTTTTTGCCGAGGAAGACTGGCCCTGGGCTAACATCCATGCCCATCTTCCTCTACTTTTTTGTATGGGACACCGCCACAGCATGGCCTGACAAGCGGTGCACTGGTGCGTGCCTGTGATCTGAACCCGGGCTGCCAACAGTGGAGTTCGTACACTTAACTGCTACTCCATGGGGCAGCTCCCACTTTCCGTTTTCTTAATGGTGGCTTTCAAGAAGCAGAAGTTTTAAAATTTTTGATGAAGCACAATTTATCATTTTTTTCTTTTTCTTTTGTACCTTTTATGTCCTATCTAAGAAATCTTTGCCTACATCAAGATCATAGAGATTTTTCTCATGTGATTTCTTGTAGAAGTTTTATAGTTTTAACTTACATGTTTAGCCTATACCCATTTCAAATTAAATTTTTTGTATTAGAAAAGGTTTGAGGCTCACTATTATTTCATATAGATATCCCATTTTTTTTGCATTATTTGTTGAAAAGACTTCCCTATTCTCTATTGAATTACTTAGGTGACTTTGTAGAAAATTAATGGACCATATCTGTGTGGGTCTATTTTTGGATTCTCTGTTTTGTCTCAGTGATCTCTATGCATATCCTTGCAGTAATAATGCACTGTCTCCATTATGTAGGTGTATAGTAAGCCTTGGAGTCAAATGCGCTAATCTTCCAAATTTGTTCTTTTTCAAAATATATTGGTATTCTGGGATTTTGTATTTTCTCAACATTTCTTCAAAAATACTTGATGAGATTTTGCCTGGGACAGCAGTGAATCTGTAGATTCCTTTGGGAGAATTGCTATCTTAACAATTTTGAGTGTTAGACTTCATGAATATGATTTCTCTCTCTCCATTTAGTTAGGTCTTTTTAACATTCTCTCAGCAATATGACACATTTCAGGATATAGGTCTCATATGTATTTTGTTAAATTCTTATTTTTGATGCTCTTATAAATGGCATTTGACATTTTTTCAAATTATTTGATATTAGTTTATAGAAATGAAATTTTTTTGTAAATTTACCTCACGTTCTATCACCTTCCTAAATTTACTTATTTCCTGTAGATTTTTTTTCCTTTTGTATTCCTCAGAATCTTTCTTTTCTATGTACATAATCATGTCCTATGAGAATATAGAAAGTTTTATTTATCCTTTTCATTCATTGTTTCTCTTGCTTTATTGTACTGGTTAGGACCTCTGTTTGAGGAGGAGTGATGATAGTAGGCATCCTTGCCTTTTTCCAGTCTTACAAAGAGAAGTGTGGAGTCTTTTACTATGATGTGTCAGGTCAGCTGTAGGTTTTTTGTAGATCCTCTTTATCATTTTGAGGCAATTCCCTTCTATTATTGATTGAGACTTTCATCATGCATGGGAGTTTATTTTTGTTATATGATTTTCTGCATCTATTAAGATGATTCTATAGATTTCCTCTTTTAGTCACTTAATACAGTATATTCCTTTGATTGGTTTGAATGTTAAACACAACTTATACTTCTTGGATAAATGCCACTTGGTCATGCTTTATTTATCCTACTTTTGTATACATTGCTAGATTTGCTTGGGTAATATTTTGTTAAGGAATTTTGTGTTGATATTCATAATGGATATTGGTCTATTATTTTCTTTTTTAAAATGTCTCTTTATGTTTATGGCATTGGAGAAATACAGGCCTTATATAGTCATGTGGCA
Organism: Ceratotherium simum simum; assembly: GCF_057802395.1. Lineage (NCBI taxonomy): Eukaryota > Metazoa > Chordata > Mammalia > Perissodactyla > Rhinocerotidae > Ceratotherium > Ceratotherium simum. Next base: position 175,514 of record NW_028261268.1, read on the forward strand.
TTTTTTTAATATCTATCTCTTTTGGGGTGATAGGATTTATATTTTCATTCCTTAAATGTTAAATCAAAATTTTTTTAAAATTTTTTGTTTATTGCAGTAACATTGGTTTATAACATTGTAAAAATTTCAGGTGTACATCATTGTGCTTCTATTTCTGCATGGACTACATCATGTTCACCACCAAAATACTAATTACAACCCATCACCACACACATGTACCGAATTATCCCTTTCACCCTCCTCCCTCCCCCCTTCCCCTCTGGTAACCACCAATCCAATCTCTGTCACTATGTGTTTGTTTATTGTTGTTATTATCTACTACTTAATGAAGGAAATCATACGGTATTTGACCTTCTCCCTCTGACTTATTTCACTTTGCATTATACCCTCAATGTCCATCCATGTTGTCACAAATGGCTGGATTTCGTCGTTTCTTATGGCTGAGTAGTATTCCATTGTGTATATATACCACAGCTTCTTTATCCATTCGTCCCTTGATGGGCACTTAGGTTGCTTCCAAGTCTTGGCTATCGTGAATAAGGCTGCAATGAACACAGGGGTGCATGTACCTTTGCAAATTGGTGTTTCCAAGTTCTTTGGATAAATACCCAACAGTGGAATAGCTGGATCACATGGTAGTTCTATCGTTGATTTTTTGAGGAATCTCCAAACTGTTTTCCATAGTGGCTGCACCAGTTTGCACTCCCACCAGCAGTGTATGAGAGTTCCTTTCTCTCCACATCCTCTCCAACACATGTTGTTTCCTGTCTTGTTAATTATAGCCATTCTGACGGGCGTGAGGTGATATCTCATTGTAGTTTTGATTTGCATTTCCCTGATAGTTAGCGATTTTGAAAATCTTTTCATGTGTCTGTTGGCCATCTGTATATCTTCTTTGGAGAAATGTCTGTTCAGGTCTTTTGCCCATTTTTTAATTGGGTTGGTAGTTTTTTTGTTGTTGAGATGCATGAGTTCTTTATATATTTTGGAGATTAAGCCCTTATCAGATGTATGGTTTGCAAATATCTTCTCCCAATTGTTAGGTTGTCTTTTCGTTTTGTTGATGGTTTCCTTTGCTGTGCAGAAGCTTTTTAGTTTGATGTAGTCCCATTTGTTTATTTTTTCTATTGTTTCTCTTGCCCGGTCAGATGTGGTGTTTGAAAAGATGTTGCTAAGACGGATGTCGAAGAGCGTACTGCCTATGTTTTCTTCTAGAAGTTTCACAGTTTCAGGTCTTACATTCAAGTCTTTAATCCATTTGGAGTTAATTTTTGTGTATGGTGTAAGGTAAGGGTCTACTTTCATTCTTTTGCATATGGCTATCCAGTTTTCCCAACACCATTTGTTGAAGAGACTTTCTTTTCCCCATTGTATGTTCTTGGCTCCTTTGTCAAAGATTAGCTGTCCATAGATGTGTGGGTTTATTTCGGGGTTTTCGATTCTAGTCCATTGATCTGTGTGTCTGTTTTTGTGCCAGTACCATGCTGTTTTGGTTACTATAGCTTTGTAGTATATTTTGAAATCAGGGAGTGTGATACCTCCAGCTTTGTTCTTTTTTCTCAGGATTCCTTTAGCTATTCGGGGTCTTTTGTTGTTCCATATAATTTTTAGGATTCTTTGTTCTATTTCTGTGAAAAATGTTGTTGGAACTTTGATAGGGATTGCATTGAATCTATAGATGGCTTTAGGAAGTATGGACATCTTAACTATGTTAATTCTTCCAATCCAAGAGCACGGAATATCTTTCCATTTCTTTGTGTCTTCTTCAATTTTTTTCAGAAATGTTTTATAGTTTTTGGTGTACAGATCTTTCACCTCTTTGGTTAAGTTTATTCCTATGTATTTTATTCTTTTGTTGCAATTGTAAATGGGATGGTATTCTTAATTTCTCTTTCTGCTACTTCGTTGTTAGTGTACAGAAATGCAACTGATTTTTGTATGTTGATTTTGTATCCTGCAACTTTACCATATTCGTTTATTACTTCTAAAAGTTTTCTGGTGGATTCTTTAGGGTTTTCTATATATAATATCATGTCATCTGCAAATAGTGACAGTTTCACTTCTCCCTTTCCAATTTGGATCCTTTTTATTTCTTTCTCTTGCCTGATTGCTCTGGCTAGGGACTTCAATACTATGTTAAATAGGAGTGGTGACAGTGGGCATCCTTGTCTGGTTCCTGTTCTTAGAGGGATAGCTTTCAGTTTTTCACCATTGAGGATGATACAGGCCTTATATAGTCATGTGGCATTTTTTTAATATCTATCTCTTTTGGGGTGATAGGATTTATATTTTCATTCCTTAAATGTTAAATCACATTTACTAGTGAAATAATCTAGGTCTGAAATTTTCTTTGGGAGAAGGCATCCAATTAGGAATACCATTTCTTTAATAGACTTAGGGCTATTTAGACCTTTTGTTTCTTGTCAATTTTGATAGTTTTTATATTTCAAGAAATTTGTCCATTTTGTTTAAATTTTCAAATTTATTGGTATATTATTTTCCAAGTTGTATTAGTTTCCTAGGGCTGCAGTAACAAAGGACCACAAATCTGATGGCATAAAACAACTGAAATGTATTCCCTCACTGTTCTGGAAGACAGAAGTCCAACACCAAGGTGTCAGTATGCTTCCTCTGAGACTGTGTGGAAACTTCCCTTGCCTCTTCCTGGCTTCTGGTTGTGGCTGTCCATCCTTGCCATTACTTGGCTTGTAGCTGCCTTCATCAATTTCTGCCTCTGTCATCACATGGTATTTTTACCTGTGTGTCTCTGTCTTTACATGCCGTTTCCACTTCTTATGAGGACACTAGTTCTATTGGATTAGGGACCACTTTAGTGACATCATCCTAAGTTGATTACATTTACAAGGACTCTATCTCCAAATAAGGTCACATTCATAGGTGCCAGGGCTAGAACTTAAACGTATCTTTTTGGAAGACACAATTCAACCCATAAGAATAATATTTCCTTATTATCTGTTTACTGTTTGTAGACCCTGTAATCATGTCCTTTCTTTTATGATATTGTTTGTACTTCTAATCTTGTGTTTTTGTGGTTTTCTTTCTTGATCAGTCTAGCTAGAGCTTTATATCAATTTTATTGATCTTGTCGATGAGCTAGCTTTTTGTTTCCTTGATTTTTTTTATGTTTGTCCATTTCCCATCTTATTTATTTCATCTTTTTTCTTTATGATTTCCTCTCTTCCACTTACTGTAACTGATTTTATTCCTGGCTTATTAAGTGAAAACTTACATATTCTCTGGTCAAACTAGATCTTTGCTTATATGAGATCAAAGTTAAACCTGGAAAGTTCATAATAAACCTTTTTATATCCTGATTCAACCATCTCCTATCACTGGGAAGTATACTGGACCTAGTTGATGTGCTTTCCCTGGTCTCTCAGCCCATCTGTGTCACTCACCTGCATGCTTGCCCAGCTTCCCATCCAGAACAACCCCCACAATGCTTGTTTTGTACCCATGGTTGTAAAACTAGGTTATCATGACCTGTACAATTGCCAGACTTTGGCATGGCCTCCATCATGTCCACCTTGGCAGGAACCACAGCAGATTCAGTGCCCAGATTGACCAAATCCCTCAGAGGCTGCAGCTTTCAGGGGTGGTCTGAAGGGTTCTGGTAACACAATCTAGAACTGCAGGGATATAAAGGCCCTCTATAACAAGTTTTCACCAGAAAAAGACAGAAGACAGGAACAAAGCTGCCAATGAACTGCTAGCCCCCTCCTCCAACCTGATGGGCTCTTTATATACGCAGTGTTTGTGTATGGGCTCCTTGAAGATGTTCCATGTGAATGAGTAAAAAACTGTTTTCTTATGAAGTGGCCAGCTTCCGAAAATATATCATCTTGTACTTCCTTATCTTCCTTCCCTGTCTCACTTCCTTTTCCTTTGACTCTCATTCTTGCTTCCTTGGCATTTTACTCCTTCCCCTCATTAAGTGTTATCACACTCAGGCTATGTTTTCCAAGAAACCCTGGATTAAGATGGTGCCATCTAATGAAAGGCAGGATTGTAGACATTCAGAGTAGTTTGGAATGAGGATTTGATCCACATCATATAACCCCTCTCTGAATAAGCACATATACCATTAGCCAGTGATAAATCCTGTAATGTCTACAATATAACAGAAGATATAATTCTATATGATATTAAATCCCTTCATTGGGATCCATACCATACCTAGAGAGGAGGTATAGGGACAGCAGGCCTCATGCCTGTCTTATGCCTGCTTTGGAAATGAGAACTCAAATCTCTTCCCCCACAAAATGTTTAATTATTTTTACAACTACCATTGCATTGCCAAATGACTTACGGAATTTAAATTTAATCATGAATGATTGAAAATTATTTACGAAAACCTTGTCAAATGTAGAAATGCTGATGATATGTGCCCATCGGCTGCATATAGAAAGCAGATCTTCTGTACTGCGAATAGATATCAGATGTCTAGAAGGTATTAAATATGATGTTTTTATGTAAGAAAGAGTGATAAAGGAAAGCCCAAGTCTAGAACGCTGGACAGTGCACATTGTCTAAAGCTAAAAAACTAAAACTCACAAGTGACCACCTAAACTTAAGTAGTGCAGAAGGCGTAAGATAGAGGAGTTAGGCAGAGACTGAACATCTGTGATGGGATATGTTCCTCAATGTAATTGAGTCCTAGCTCCCTATTATGCCTAGTATGGCAGGATTAGTTGTTGAGTAGTTGTATCAGTGCAATAGCCCAGAGACCCTAAGGTGAAGGAGGATGAAATGGAGGTAGTCCAACCAAATAAATCTTGTATGTAAAGTAAAATAGAAAAGGAACACTTGGGAGGAGTTATCACACTAGATAAGGAATCCCAACCAGTAGAGACGTTAGCCTCATGTGGAAAAGGAATGGATAGTGGGAGTAGAAAGTGATAAATATCAACTTTGGCTTCATGACATCTTACAGAAGTGAGGATACAATGATAAGCATATCATATGTGTATGTGAAAAGCACTTATACTTTTTTTCTTCTGTTTCCGGTTCCATTTAGTATACAAGTGTTAATGGACTTTATCATTGCAATGCAGATTTCCAAACTATGAGGGGCCACATCTAGAGCTGATGGGGAGGACTGCATATGATTTGGAAGCCCGATATTTGAGGTAGGTAGACACAATGACTAATCGGGCTTTGTGTCTCCCCTTGTTGGGGAGAAGGTAAGAACCTCTTGCTTGGTATAGCAGACAGTTGCCTGATATTAGCTGAAAGCATGAAATTGTTACATAAATTTTGAATATGAATATAAGGATGGGAATGAATGCTGAGGTGAGAGTATGCCACTCTGGGCCTGTTTGTGCTCAGCCTATACCTTGCTCATCCTCTGCGCAGATTCGCATTGCAGCAGGGTTAACCCCTCCAGGATGCGTTTCCAAGTTTCTCAACCAAACAAAGCCTGAGGAGTAATTTAAGTGCTTTCAGTGCCTTACAGGACAGTATTATGAGGTAAAAGAGAAGTGAAGCAAGGAAGGATTGGAAACAAATATAAGGTGGTGCACACCTGAGCTGACCACTGCTCCATGAAGGAACAAATCTGTTCAAGAGGGGGATGTGGCCGTACAGAACACTGTAAGTGTAAATAGTCCAGGGAAGGGAGGAGTGGAGAGGAATTTATGGGTGAATGCCTTTCCATCTGTCTCCCACTGGTTATAGTTCATTTCAAGTGGAAACAAGTAAACCGCACTTCTAGCCTGTACAGCTGCTGGTGAATCAAGCTCTCATTTCCTGTGGTGTGATGCTTACCAGAGTCTGGAAATGGTGTTCGGAGCTAGAGAGTTCAGTTGTGGACTTCAGGCAGGGGAATCATTCAGCCTCACCTGCAGGGGGTCATTGCAGGGACAACTGTGTAAAGCAAGTGGTTAATAACCCAAGAGACATGAAGCTGAGGCTGAGAATCTGAGAAGGTGCAGAAGATGTGTTCCGTAAAACCAGGTTTCTGGATTCAAGTTGGGTTTTGTCAATAGGAGATGCTAAGAGGAATTTGGAGGGTGGGAGAAAGGGAGAAGCCAGGGTAGTTTAATGCCTCTCTACTTGCGGTTGCATCTCTAGCAATAGCTGCATCACTTCTATGCTCCTCTCATTGGACAGATCTTCTGTGTTTCTAGCTTCTGCCTGTGGTCTTGGTTCCAGGAAAACTGCCTCCTTCTTTTGTGTCTAGTTCAGGGGGCAGTAGAGCTTCCTGGTATTGTTAAACTCTGTGTTTCCTTATAGACTCCCAAGCAGTTTCTTAGCCTCTTTGTCACATGCTTAATCAATTCCCTGAATTAAATTCCCTTTGTTGTAATCACTCAGAGAGGTTTCTGTCTTCCTTGCTAGATACACATATATTTTCTCATTTAATCATTATAACAATCATATTACTATCCCCATTTTATAGGAGAGAAAATCAAGCCTTGTAAGGTTATTCAATTAATTAATAGTTAGAGTTGGGGGTTTGAGCCCAGGCTGCCTGACTCTACTCTTGACAATGATATAGCTATGATCTTTATCTTTAGCTCAGATATCTCTGCATTATATTAATAGCCTGAGAATAATAGACATTCTCCTGGGTACAAAGGCAGTTATCACAGGCACTTAAAAATGGCAGGTGCAATGCTTTCATGCAAGTAATTATTTAAAATAGGCCTTTCCGTGTGTTACAGGTGAAGTAAGACCAAGTGGAGACACTAATTGAATCTGTTAAAAAAAAAAGTTGAACCTGATCCTGAGTTCATCCTCAATGGGTAGATGCTGACTCATGATGTCAAGAGAAGGATATTGGAAAACAATAATGTGGAATCGGGTAGTTTTCAGTTTTTCCTCTTATGATTTTAGCTGTCATGTCTTTGTCAGAATATCAAAGTAGAATACGGATATTTTACACAAAAATCTGTAAGATAATTCAGTTTTAGAAGTGGTTATTGTGTGTTTTGAATTCTCTCTGCCAAATGCTGGTTGTTTCAGCCATTACTGGCTCTAGTCATGAGTTTTATTTGGCCCAATATGCTTTTTCCCTTCCCGTTTCTACTGCTAAACTTATTTTTCTTTCAATAATCAGCTTAAATGTCGCATCCTTGTACCGTTTGCTCACATTGCAGCCCAGTCAGAGTTAACTGCCCATTTTCCTGCTCTATGAAACTCCTTTGTCTTCTATTATGTCACTTTGGATTATATTAAGTAAATGTTCCTTCATCTGAGTTTCATTGAAAAATATTTTTTACATCCTCTTTCATAATTTGTATAAATTTTAAACAAGTTTATTTCCTTACTTAGTAGCAGTTTGCTTATGTCATTAAAGCAATACAAAATGAAACACATCAGTAGATTTTATCAGGGATATCTTAGAAGAGAAGTGAGCATTTTTAATAAAAGGAGAAGAAATTTCTTCTGTTGAATATTACGAAAATTATCTTTCAGTGGTAAAAAGTATAAGCAGAGGAGTGGTAGCTCTCAGACTTCATTTGAAGAATCTCTCAGAGTATTTATTGTGATAAAACCATCAGAGGAATTAAGGCTCTGGATGGTGTGTAGTTTAAGTGTCAAATAAACAAAATGTGCTTCAAAGATAAATAATGAGGGAATTGCAAGAGTTCATTTTTATTCAAGAAATATTTATTAAGCGACTACTCTGCATAGGAAACTGTGGTAAGTACTGAAAATTCAAAATGAATATGACATAGTTATTGCCTAAAATCTAGGCTACTTGGCAAAGCTGCAATCCTCAGAGAGCTGACAAGAGACCTAATAGGCTAGAGGCTTACAGCAATTGTAAGGCCCTGAGCCTAACAACCTGCCATGGTGGGGGCCTACTCACTTAAAAGAAATACTGCAACACAAATGTGCTATTAGAACTTGCAGCCAACTGTGATGGGGCTCCCAACACTTGATAAAGTGACTGAAGGGCCCACAACAACTACAAACAGCTGAGCATTACAACAGCTGACCAGGAGCATAACTCGGCCTACCTGGGTGCATACCGGGAAAGCAAACAGGCCAAAACAGAAGGACACATGTAGCCCACATAGAGGTCATCCCTGGAACATTGAGAACTGAGGGAAGCACACTGCAAGCCTCCTAAGGCATCACTTGTATAAGGTCACCTATCCAAGAGCAGGAGACATAGCTGACCTACCTAATATGTAGACACAAGCACAGGGAAAGAGGCAAAATGAGGAGGCAAAGAAATACATTCCAAGTAAGGGAACAGGACAAAACCCCAGAAAAGGAACTAAGTGAAACAGAAATGAGCAACCTACCAGGCAGAGAGTTCAAACTAAGAGTGTTAAGGATGCTCACTGATCTGGGGAGATGAATAGAGGAACTCAGTGAGAATGTCAACAAAGAAATGGAAGATATAAAAAAGACCCAATCAGAAATGAAGAATACAATACTGGAAATGAAAAATTCATTAGAGGGACTCAAAAGCAGAGTAGAGGATACAAGAAGAATGGATCTGTGAGCTGGACAAAAGACTAGAAGAAATTACGCAAGGTGAACAGGTAAAAGAGAAAAGAATTAAAAAGAGTGAGGACAGTCTAAGGGACCTCTGGACAACATCAAGTGCACTAACATCCGTGTTATAGGTGTCCCGGAAGGACAAGAGCGAGACAAGGGGGCAGAGAATCTATTTCAAGAAATAATAGATGAAAACTTCCCTAACCTAAGGAAGGAAACAGACATCCAGGTACAGGAATCACAGAGAGCCCCAAACAAGATAAACCCAAAGAGGCCCACACCAAGACACATCATAATCAAAATGTCCAGAATTAAAGATAAAGAGAGAATCCTAAAAGCCGCAAGACAATGTCAAGTTACATACAAAGGAAACCCCATAATGCTATCAGCTAACTTCTCAGCAGAAACCTGACAGGCTAGAAGAGAATGGCATGATATATTTAAAGTGCTAAAAGGAAAAAACTTACAGCCAAGAATACTCTACCCAGCAAGGTTATCATTCAAAATGAAAGGAGAGATCAAAATTTTCCCAGATAAGCAAAAATTAAAGGAGTTTGTCACCAAGAAACCAGTGCTACAAGAAATGTTAAAGGGACTGATTTAAGGGGAAAAGAAAAGACCACAAATAGGAAAAATTATCTATTTCCATGATTAGAACGTAATGGACACAAATGCACAAAAAGAGGTTAGCTATGATATCAAAAACATAAAAGCAGGAGGAGGGGTGTTAAAGAGTACAGCTTTCAGACAGAGGTCAAACTAAAGTGACCATCAATTCTGTATAGAAGAAGAAAAGAACAGAGAAGGACTACTAAAACACTGAGAAAAAAAAAATTTAAAAAAGGCAGTAAGTACATATTAATAGTTACTTTAAACATCAATGGACTAAATGGTCCAATTAAAAGGCTTAGGGTGGCTGACTGGATAAAAAAACAAGACCCATATATATGCTGCATACAAGAGACACATTTCAGACCTAAAGACACTCACAAACTGAAAGTGAAGGGATGGAAAAAGATACTCCACGCAAATGGCAATGAAAAGAAAGGTGGGGTAGCAGTACTCATATCAGACAAAATAGACTTTAAAACAAAAACTGTAAAAAGAGACAAAGAAGGGCATTACATAATGATCAAGGGAACAATCCAACAAGAGGATATAACACTTTGTAAATATCTACGCACTCCAATGTAGGTGCACTCTCAAAATATATAAAGCAATTATTAAACAGAGACATAAAACAGAGAATAGAGCAGTAACACACAATAATACTTTAGGGGAACTTTAACACTCCACTTACACCAGGATAGATTCATTCAAAACAGAAGATCAATAAGGAAACATTGGCCTTAAACGCACACACTACAACAATGATGGACCTAGCAGATACTATACAGAGCATTCCATCCAAAAACTGAAGAAGGTACACATTCTTTTTCAAATGCACATGGAACATTCTCCAGGATTGATCACATATTAGGCTAAAAAACAAGTACGCATAAATTTAAAAAGATTGAAATAATAATAAGCATCTTTTTCTGAGCCACAACGGTATGAAACTAGAAATCCAACTATAGGAAGAAAATCAGAAAAGCCACAAACACGTGAAAGATTAAACAAAATGCTACTGAACAATGACTGGAGTTAATTCGAAGAAATCAAAGAAGAAATAAAAAAATACCTTGCAGAGACAAATGAAAATGAAAATACGACATGCCAGAATTTATGGGATACAGCAAAAGCGGTTCTTAAGAGGGAAGTTTATAGGCAATACAGGCCTATCTCAACAAACAAGAAAAATCTCAAATAAACAACCTAACAATACACCTAAAGGAACTGGAAAAAGAAGAACAAACCAAGCCCCCAAATCAGTATAGAAGAAGGGAAATAATAAAAATTTCAGAGCAGAAATAAATGAAATAGAGACCAAAAAAAACAATAGAAAAATTAATAAAACCAAAGAGCTGCCAAGTTCTTTGAAAAGATTCTTCAAATGTAAAATTGACAAATCTTTAGCTAGACTCACTCAAGAAAAAAAGAGAGAAGGCACAAATAAGTAAAATCAGAAATGAAAGAGGAGAGGTTACAACAGACACCTCAGAAATTACAAAAAGATTATTAGGAGAATACTATGAAAAGCATATGCCAACATCAGATTCGACAATCTGGAAGAAATGGATAAATTCTTAGAATCATACTGGAACCTTCCAAAAACTGGATCAAGAAGAAGTAGAGAATTTGAATAGACCAATCACCAGTAAGGAGATCCCGGAAACAGTAATCACAAACCTCTCCTAAAAATAAAAGTCCAGGACCAGAACTTAGCTTCCCTGGTGAATCTCTACCAAACATTCAAAGAAGACTTAACACCTATCCTTCTGGCAAACTCTTCCAAAAATTGAGTGAGGGGGAAACACCCTAACTCATTCTCACGAAGCTGACATTACCCTGATACAAAAACAGACAAGGGCAACACAAAAAGAAAATCTACAGGCCAATATCACTGATGAACATCGATGCAAAAATCCTCAACAAAATACTAGCAAATCACATGCAACAATGTATGTTTAAAAGATTGCATACACCATAAGTCAAGTGGGATTTATTCCAGGGATGCAGGGATTGTTTTAACATTACCGCTAAATCAATCAACGTGGAATACACCACATACTAATAAAATGAAGAATAAAAAAATCACTAATGATCATCTCATTATAGATGCAGAGAAAGCATTTGACAAGATACAGCATCCATTTATGATAAAAGCACTCTGAATAAAATGGGTATAGAAGGAAAGTATCTCAACACATAATACCAGACCATATATGAGAAACCCACAGCTAACATCATCTTCAATGGTGAAAAACTGAAAAAGCCATAAGCCCCTCTCTAAGAACAGGAACCAGACAAGGATGCCCAGTCTGCACTCACTCCTATTTAACATAGTACTGGAAGTCCTATGCCAGAGCAATCAGGCAAGAGGAAAGAAATAAAAAGGGATCCAAATTGGAAAGGAAGAAGTGAAACTGTCACTATTTGCAGATGACATGATACATTTATATATAGAAAACCCTAAAGGATCACGAATTGTGAAAACTTTTAGAAGTAATAAACGAATATGGTAAAGCTTGGCAGGATACAAAATCAACATACAAAAATCAGTTGCATTTCTGTACACTAACAACGAAGTAGCAGAGGAGAAATTAAAGGAATACCATCCCATTTACAGATTTGCAACAAAAAGAATAGAAATACCTAAATTAAAGCTTAACCAAAGAGGTGAAAGATCTGTACACACAGAAAACTATAAAACATTTCTGAAAGAAATTGAAGACACAAAGAAATGGAAAGATATTCGTGCTCTCTGATTAGGAAGAATTAATATAGTTAAGATGTCCATGACTTCCTAAAGCCATCTATAGATTCAATGCAATCCCTATCAAAGTTCCAATAACATGTATTTTCACAGAAATAGAACAAAGAATCCTAAAATTTATATGGAACAACAAAAGACCCCAAATAGCTAAAGGAATCCTGAGAAAAAGAACAAAGCTGGAGGTATCATTATGACTCCCTGATTTCAAAAATAGACTACAAAGCTTATAGTAACCAAAACAGCATGGTACTGGCACAAAACATTACACAGAATGTCTGTTTATTGATAACATATTTGTATTCCTCCTTGCCTTTCTGGTCAATTGGAATAGAATCAAAAGCTCAGAAATAAACCCACACATCTATGGTCCAGCTGTTCTTTGACAAAGGAGCCAAAGAGCATACAATGGGGAAAAGAAAGTCTCTTCAACAATGGTGTTGGGAAAACTGGACAGCCATATGCAAAAAAGAGGAAAGTAGACCACTTACTCTTAACACCATACACAAAAATTAACTCCAAATGGATTAAAAACTTGAATGTAAGACCTGAAACTGTGAAACTTCTAGAGAGAAAACATAGGCAGTGCGCTGCCTTAGAGCATCGGTCTTAGCAACATCTTTTCCCAAACACCACGTCTGACTGGGGGCAGAGAGAAACAATAGAAAAATAAACCAAATGGGACTACAGCAAACTAAAAATCTTCTGCATAGCAAAGGAAACCATCAACAAAACGAAAAGACTGACCTAACAATTGGGAGAAGATATTTTACAAACCATACATCTGATAAGGGCTTAGAATCTCCAAAATATATAAAGAATACATGCAACTCAACAACAAAAACTACCAACCCAATTAAAAATGGGCAAAAAGACCTGAATTTCAGACATTTCTCCAAAGAAGATATACAGATGGCCAGTAGACACATGAAAAAGATTTTCAAAAATCACTAACTATCAGGAAAATGCAAAAATCAAAAACTACAATGAGATATCACCTCACGCCCGTCCAGAATGGCTATAATTAACAAAGACAGGAAACAACATGTGTTTGGAGAGGGATGTGGAGAGAAGGGAACTCTCATACACTATTGGTGGGAGTGCAAACTGGTTTGCAGCCACTATGGAAAACTTGAGTCATGGAGATTCCTCAAAAAATCAAGGATAGAACTACCATATGATCCAGCTAGTTCCACTGTTGGGTATTTATCCAAAGAACTTTAAAACACCAATTTGCAAAGTGCACATGCACCCCTGTGTTGTAATTGCAGGCGTTATTCACAATAGCCAAGACTTGGAAGCCTTCTAAGTGCCCATCAAGGGACGAATGGATAAAATAGCTGTGGTATATATACACAATGGAATACTACTTCAGCTACATAAGAAGCTTGATGAAATCCAGCCAAATTTGTGACAACATGGATGGACATTGAGGGTATAATGCAAAGTGAAATAAGCTTCAGAGGGAGAAGGTCAAATACCGTATGATTTCCTTCATTAAGTGATAGTAGATAATAACAATATTCAAACAAATCATAAGTAGTGACAGAGATTGGATTGGTGGTTACCAGAGGGGAAGGGGAGGGAGGAGGGTGAAAGGGACAATTCAATGGTACATGTGTTGTGGTGATGGGTTTAGTAATTAGTATTTTGGTGGTGAACATGATGTAGTCCATGCAGAAATAGAAGTACAATGATGTACACCTGGAAATTTTTACAATGTTATAAAACCAATGTTACTGCAATAAACAAAACTAAATCTAAAAACCTTTTACTTAGGATTACCTATTATTTATCTTAAGAAGATATAATAATGGGCCATATCTGCTGGCTTAGGGTAGGATTTCCCTCTGTCTTGGAAGTCTCTTAGGATTCCCTGTGATGCGCATCACCATCCTGGTTTTAATGCTTATTCAGTAATAAAAGCGATTTCTCTCTACTTTAAAAAATACAAAAAAACAAAAAACAAAAAACAAAATGA